>NC_080043.1:46501569-46539808 GCF_012489685.1 Lotus japonicus
ATGATGTTCAGAGCTAAGACTCTACTCCTACACTAATCCCATCTCGAGGAGCTCACACCAGCATTAAAACCTACATGCTAGCATGATCGTCGCCCGAATCTGAATCCAGAACGACCTAGTCTATGTACACCATCCGTCCTCCTCTCGCTACCGCGATATACTCCAGTTCCCGCATCTCAACCCTAGTTCCTCCCGAAGGATGAACCATCATGAATCAGCCCGCCAAAGACATCTGACAAAGGGCTTTTGTTCGCCAAAGCACACACAGAAGACGCGAGGGTCAACTTCAAAGAATTATGTAAATAATAGCACCAATAGATATAAATAAGATAATAGCCACTTAGGCTTATAACTAGAGATAACATCCTAGGGTTGCATATTTCTCAATGTACATAAACGACAGTAAATCACAGTTAACATGCCTCAAATAGAAGTAACAGGTACCAAACACACTCATCAACTATGTTAGTATGCATGTTGCATGAAATGATATGCAGGTTAACCCAGTCAACCAATATGCAATCCGGAACGGATGGACATCAAACGGATCAATCCTAGCACCAGCAACGGTGGGACCATTCTGCCCGCGTGCCTCTTACACCAAACATAGGTATGGACATCAAACGAGTCAATCCTAGCACCAGCAACGGTGGGATCATTCTGCTCGCGTGCCTCTGGGATGGACATCAACCGGATCAATCCTAGCACCAGCAACGGTGGGACCATTCTGCCCGCGTGTCTCTTACACCAAACCAAGGTAGCCAGATCAGCCGTAACCCGTAGGTCTGCCATTTCGGTCTGCTACAAGAGACGTCTACAAACGCTCTTTCACGGCATTCCGGGTCTTATGACCATTTTGGAAACCGACGAGGTCCAGAGTACGTCCTGTGTTAATACCTCATTAATGTTGCATGTATGCAAAATGATTAGTCAAACAACGTCTCCGACCTCACTCGACACGTCGCCACGTGGTCTAGGGAAGTTAAAGTCTCTAAAAGCTTACCCTAAGGTAAAGTCGATTCTGCGACCAAAAGACACACTTCGTAACGACACATAGCTGCTCCAACAGCACCACAACACACGCTGCTCCAACAGCACAATAACACACGCTGCTCCAACAGCACAACAATAAACGCTGCTCCAACAGCACAACATCAAACGCTGCTCCAACAGCACAACGACAACATACTCAACACTTGGATCCGACGACACTCCTCGTTTTCCAAAATTAAGATTTCACTTCCAATGCCTTCCTTCGAGGTTGTTATCATTACTTAAAGATTTAGAGGTTATTAAGGTCTTATGAGTTTTCTTTATAAAATAGATTCCATTTTGTCTTATCGCAAGTCTTATACATTTGCAGGATCTCCCAATCCCAAGTCGCTTCCAGAGGATGTCTCGATCCACTAAACAAAATCAAGGCCCGAACCTCGTTCGTCCTATCACACTTTCTCAAAACTCTCAAAATAAAATCGGCATGACCTGCCCGCTATTCTCACCATTCAGAATCTCAGATTTCCAGTGTAAAGCATATTTAAATCATCACAATCAACAACATGTCATATATCAAGAAAACTCAACATTAACACTTAGCACTTAGCATGTAAAGCATGCACCACACATCCTAGATTACCCACATAGCACATAGCATGTAAGTCAATCTTCAAAAACATTCAGTAGATGAATCATCTACATTGTCAGCCGAAGCCTCAGAAAACATTTTCAATCACACACAATCTCAGTGCATAAACAGTAAACAATGTCGAAACATCGACCCTAAGCATTAACTAGAGATTCAGTGAGAAGCCCTCACCTGAAGGTTCTCCAGTATGATCGTCAAGCGCTTCCTCGCACTCAAAGTGTTGTTCCTCAGAGAAATCCTCAAAAGCACCTTTACAATGAAACCACAGAATACTATCAGAATCTATCGGAAACTAAGCTATCGATACTTACTAAGGTTACTCGAAGTAATCTATACTCTAAGGTACGATAATCTAGCGCGAAAAGACAAGTTTTCGGAAAAGGAAATTTCCTCCTCCCCCCTCTAATAGGCTCGGCCACTTTTACAATTAAGGGGCTCGATTTTTCTTCGATCAAACTTGGTTCCTATGCTTTCCATAAGCCGTAACTAAGGGTATTCTGAACTCGGAAAAATTGTCGGATCAAAAACTGTCGCAGGGGTATTTTGGTCATGATTTTTAACTTAGGATTTTCAAAACTGAAATCCCAAAAATAAAATTTTGCAGGGACGTCACCAACGACGTTTATGACAACTAATCCTACTAGCACTAAGCTAAGGCGATAGTTTTCAGCCTAAAGGGTGGAACTTTACTCAAAAACTACATAAATGGGTATTTTAGGCTAGAATTTGATTCCGGCGGAATTCCGGCGACATAACGGAAAATCTAATCCGGCAGAAGTGATCTTGGGCACATATAGAAGAGGTTTAGAATCAGAAATGAAAGATTCAGGATAGGTTTTGCAAAAACCCCATAAACTATCCACTCAGGAAAACTCTACAGAAAAGCTATGGAAAAAGCGATCGGAGGTAAGGATTAGCGACTATACCTCGAAGCCTTGAAGCAGCAACTGATTGATCGACGATCAAGCAAGGTTTGAAGAAAAGCTCTTCTTCCTCTTCCTTCTATGGAGCTCCGCGGCCTTGGAGAGAAAATGGAGGAGTTCTTGTAATTTTTTCTCACCTTTCTTGCTATATATAGAAAATGGTAATTCGCGGGAAAATGAAAGTTTCGCGAATCAGATTTTTCCGGCATCATTCTCCATGAATTCTAAGATAGGTTTTGGCAAAGGAATTCCTAAGCTAAGAAGATGTCTCCTTGTATTTTTGGCAACTAATGCAAAGTCGGTGCAAAGTCGGTGTAAAACTATTTTACCCGATAAGTTGCTTTTTGCATCGAATGTCGGAATGGAAAACTTCCTTCTGAAGAAAGATTGAAATCATCAAGAGAAATGGGGGTACGCGTGTAGAATATTCATTTGAAGCTCTGAATAGATAAAGTCTTCATTGTCGAGAAATTCTAGGGTTTTGAAATACCAGGGATTCGGTTTCGGCAAACTTCCGATGATTGGAATCGGTCGTTCGTAGATCCTAGAGTTTCGCCTCGAAACGATTTTGATATATGGAAAAAGAGAAGTTCTAACGTTTCTCTGAAGATTTTTGGAATTAACTTCCGTCGTGCCTAAAAGTGAAAATTAGCTATATACTAGGGTTTCTGACCTAGGTTTAAGCGTAAAACGATCGTGCTATAACTTTTATCGACTTCGATAAAATCCTTTGACTTTTCCTGAACTTTCTCCTTCATAAATCTATTTCATTTACTAAACTCTTGTTCAGGTTTCCCTTCGCCATGCATCAAACCTACTGGTGAATAAGAATTTATTCACTTGGTATAAACTGAAAAACTTGGGCCTTACATTCTCCTAGTAAGTCTCATGCATTTATGCTTCGATAAGTTTTATGCATGTTTTTCTGTTACTTCTCCTCCTTAAAATCCGTTGCTTCCCCTCTTACTTTTCACAACTCAATTCAACTCATTCCTTTCTCTTCTAAAACCAGAAATGACTTCTGTTGAATTTATCTCTGAACTCAAGACTCTGGTATTTGACCAAGTCTTCTCATGGAGTGTTAATCTCTCTACTTCTCAAATCTCTCAAGCTCTTGGGAGGATTGTCAATCTTTTGGGTTGTTGGTTGACACCCCATCAGATTCACTGTCTTCAGAATCTTCAGGAAGTTCTGAACGACCTCCTTCGTCTGTCCTCTCGCCGGAAGGACCTTGAAGCTCAGTTCGAGGGCATTTGTATGCTTCTTGAACATGAAGAAGATCAACAAGATGCAGGTCAGGATGCTGCCTCCTCCCCTGGTATCTGTGAAAGCGAAGTTCTGAAGGAAGAATTGGCTACCCAGTTAGTCTCCATTGATCAGGACATTCGTCCTTTACACCTTTAGCTTCTCTCTATGAAGAATTCTCGTGCTTTCTTATGTATCTAGAAATTGTTCTTCTAGTTTTGCTTTTTATCCTCTGTACTCATCTTCGGTTCTTAATAATAACAAGCGTCTTATCAGCATTAATTCTTGATTGTTATGTTATTGGTTGTGTTTTTCACTCTTTTGCTTATGACAAAAAACAGAGTACATAAAATGGTTTTGATAAACTTTAATTATATTTTATAATATAAAACCAGTTGAGGAGAATAAGTATCAGTACTTATAGAACTTAGATATTGTCATGCGTCCTAATCAAGGAATACATTCCAATACACCTGAACAATACTCTATGTTTCAATGTGATCTACGCGAGTTCTGAACCATCAATTTCTGATGAGTATACATCCTTCTAAGCGTATCTTCTGATCACGTTACTAAGACTCCGAATCTAGACTCTTCATCATTTCATCAAGTCTCAGATTCAGGGGGAGTCAGGGGAGTCCCCAGCTCAGAATCAGGTGCTATCCTAGATTCAGAATGAGCAATATAAACCGTTACACAAGGATAATTTAAACTCTGATCTCTTCTCTCTTGTGTATTCAGTTTATTGACTTAGAATTGTTCATCAAAATACTTGTTTTGTCAACATCAAAAAGGGGGAGATTGTAAGATCAAGATTTGATCAGTGGTTGCATCTCTATATTTTGATGATTACAATTAAGGTTTGTGAAGATGAACAATTATGGTACTCTAACGTTTGTCTCTTTTAGCTGTGACAAACAGGTTCTGATTCTGACCCAAGCTTATTCAATCAGAAGATAAAGACCCAAGGGTAACCATAAGAGAGTTCAATAGTTTACCATGTTCGTTCAGAACAGTGGCATACACTTCAGAAGTTCTGAAGTTAGGAAGCTCTTAGAAGGTACTGAAGAACCGGAGTCAGAAGTTCTGAAGACCAGTTGTTCCAGAAGGAACGGTTCTGAAGAAGAAAGACTCAAGTTCTGAAGACCGGCAAGAAGTTGGCTCTGAAGACCCAAGCTATTCTAGCTCTGGCGTTCAGAAGTTATGAGGAACTTGTCCAGGAGCAGAAGTTGCAAGGTTAGAGGATCCAAGCTTCCGTCTGACACTGATCAGAAACTTCACCAACGTCCAGCTGAAGCACATCAGATCAGAAGTCAGCTGGGGAAAGGATAGGTCGCTGTCATAGTACACACTGTACAGTCATAGCCTGCCCGCCACCCTACCTCATTCAGTCTAGCAGTCTGATATCACAAGATTGCCACTCCAACGGACAAAACCCTAGCAATGACTACATCATATATCTTGGAGTATATAAGTGACTGAAGTTGGAAGAAAGAGGCTATGAAACTTTGCTGATATTTCCGAATTCATCTAACCAATCTCTTAGCAATATTTCTTCATTGTTCCTGAACATCAGAGTTTTACCATTAGCTTTTTAGAAGCATTTACTGTAAAACCCAAAACCTTTTACAAACACTTTGTAAAAGTTCCTTAAGAGACCAAGGTTGGTCGGATCTTGAGAGGACTGAGTCAAGTTTGATTCAGTGTTTAGCTAGTCTTGAGAGGATCGGTTGATCAGCTTCTTGAGAGAATACTAGTGAGAAAATCAGTGTACTGTTAGTCACTTTGCAGGTAGCAAGTGCAGTTGTAACATTCATTGATTTTAGTGAATTGCCTTCATCAGAAGAAGGAATAAATCACCTTCACGGGTGGACTGGATTAGCTTGAGCTTTTATCTCAAGTGAACCAGGATAAAATACTTGCGTGCTTTTCTTTATATTCTTTTAGCACCTAGTTCTTATCTTTAAGTTTGCCAAAACTTGAAAAAGGGAACGTTTATCCAAAAACTCTATTCAAACCCCCCTTTCTAGTGTTTTTCGCACCTTCAACAGGATACCAGCCTTTGTACCTACAATAAGCTATGACTGGAGACTGATGTGGGATTGGTTCAAGAGGTCAACTCAGGAAACCAAATTGACCTTGGTTAGCACTAGTCAAGTTGCAGCCCAAAAAGCCTTGCCACGTCAGAGTTTGGTGGGGGACTTGGAAATCACTGAGACTGAGTTGGTTCCAAGCGAACTAAATGAATCTATGCTAAATGAACCATATGAGTCTATTTCACAAAATGTGGACCAGAATTGTATATCATCAACTACACCTATGGTAAATGGGCCTTGCGGTTCTGAGGACCACAAACCACCGGGGGCTAAACGAGGTAGGGGCCGCCCAAGGAAACAACCCAAAGTTGTTAGATACCCTCCCTCTAAAGCTCCTCTTGTTCCCCTCGTTCCCTCCGCTGTAGGTCAACCGAATACCCACTTAATCCAACCAGTTTGTAATCTGATCCCTCAAGCGGAGACAAGAGCGGCGTCTTCAAGTGTTCGGGATGTACCAGGCACACCGTCGCTCTCCCCAGGCTCAAATTCTGCAGGGTCCAAAAGATATTTCACTAGAGCACAAAAGTCTTGGATGCTGGGCAAGGTGTTAGGTCTGCATTTTGAAGGAACAAACGCACAAGCTATAGAAGGCTTAGAAGAAGAGCTACGCGTCATCAGACAGAGCTAGCAGGATGCAGCGACGGTGGGTCTCTTGGAATGTCGGAGGTATGGGAAGAGCTGAGAAGAGAAGTGCCATCATCGATGCACTGACGAAACTGAAACCTGAAATGGCCCTGATACAAGAGACGAAATTAGACTCCACTCGAATCAAGACTTTGGAGTCATTTGCCAAGGCTGAGAGAAAGGAGAGTGTGTCCATACCTGCCACAGGCTCAGCGGGGGGATTAATTACTCTGTGGAACTCTGCTACCTTCACTATGGAATCAGTAATTAAAAACGAAAGATTCATCGGTCTGCTAGTAAAGTCATTAAAAGATTCCCTGTTGCTCTTCATTGTTAATGTCTACGGCCCCAATGTGGATAGTGAAAGGTATGATTTCTTCAATCTATTGGCTGAGGCCTTGAATGTGAATAATTGTTGTACTATTCTGGGTGGGGATTTCAATGCTATCCTAAATGAAGGGGAAAGGACAGGTAATCAAGGAGGAGTGGAGATTTGTTTTTCTGAATTTGTAGCAGGCTCTAATCTTATTGATCTACCATTGCAAAATGACAAATATACATGGTACAGCTCGCGTTTGGGAGGAATTTGGAGTAACCCTAGATAGGTGGCTAGTGAGTGAAGAAGCCATAAACAAATTCGAAGGAAAATGCCAATCAGTGGAAAATTGGGGATTATCAGACCATCGACCAATTATACTAACGTTGGGGGCCATTAATTTTGGACCCAAACCTTTCTTGTTCTATAATCATTGGCTCCTGGACAAAGAATTTGAACAATTGGTGTCACAATGGTGGTGCTCCGCTACAGTAGTGGGTTGGTCAGCTTTTGTACTACAACAAAAATTGAAAGGACTGAAAGCAATAATAAAGGAATGGAGAGGCTATGCTGGCTCAGCTAACAGGGAAAAAATAACCGCTCTAGAAACGGATTTACAGGTGACTATGGACAGATTATCCTCAGAAACGGCTTGGACAAAAACGGCTGTACATTCTCGATGGTTTGTGGCAAGAATTCAGAAAGGAAGTGGCCTGATGGAGACAAAAAGCCAGGGTTAAATGGATTAGAGAAGGGGATAGAAACACTTCCTATTTTCACTCTACGTGCAAAATCTGTAAGGCCAAGAAGCAGATATCTCACTTAGTTGTTGGGGGGTAGCCCCTAATATGATCAAAGAAACAATCTTCAGCCACTTCCAAACCTTCTTCCAAAGCTGAGTCATGAGAAGAAGGTTGGACTGGAAAACAGATTCTCAGAGGGGGAGATTTGGGAAGTTCTGAAGTCTTGTGATGGGAATCGGGCACCAGAACCCGATGGTTTTAATTTGAATTTTTTCAAACAGTTCTGGAGCTTAGTTAAGGGTGAAGTGGTGAAATTCTTTGATGATTTCCATAGCACGGGGAAGTTAGTAAAAGGCCTTAATGCTACCTTCATAGCTCTAATTCCAAAACATAACAATCCCTCAGATGTCACTGATTTCAGACCAATCAGTTTGATTGGTAGTGCTTATAAATTGATCTCTAAGGTGCTAGCATCGAGATTGCAGAGAGTTGTCCCCTTGCTGGTCTCAGAGAACCAATTTGCTTTCACAAACGGGCGAGAAATTTTTGATTGCATCCTTATTGCTACTGAGGTGGTAGATCTCTTGAAAAAGAGAGAAGGCGGTGGATTTCTATTAAAACTTGAGTTCACCAAAGCATATGATAATGTGGAGTGGGGTTTCCTACTCGATATCCTCAAGGAAATGAACTTTGGTGAGCGATGGATCAATTGGATTCGTACTTGTGTCTCTACGGCTACTCTGTCAATCTTGGTAAATGGCTCATCTACAAGTTTCTTTGATATGGAAAAGGGGCTCCGACAAGGTGACTCGTTATCCCCCCTCTTGTTCAATCTATGTGCAAATGGACTCTCTTGCATGTTGAACCAACTCTTAGAAGAATTTCTCTTTAGTGGTGTGAGAATTGGAACCGGTCTAGCTTTGAACCACTTACAATTTGCGGACGATACGCTACTGTTTTGGGAGAATGATGAGGACCAAATAGATCTACTTTGCAATGCCTTATTGTCATTCCTCTTTGCGTCTGGACTCAAAGTGAATTTGCAGAAGACATTTCTAATCGGGTGTAATGTTGAAGTATCAGAGGTGGAAAGAATTGCTGGTCTTTATGGGTGGAATACTGGCCAATTTCAATTACTCAACCTTGGTGCCCCCCTAGGTGGGAATCCTCGTCGTATCTCTTTTTGGGAACCAATGCTGGATAAACTTAGAAGGAAAAGGCAGACATGGAATTTAAAATTCATCTCTTTAAGCGGTAGATTGACGCTGATGAAGGCAGCCCTTTGCTCGGTTCCTCTATTCTTAATGGCTGTATTCAAAGCACCTATAAAGGTCATAGGGGAAGTGGAGAAAATCTTACGTAGTTTCCTTTGGTGAAAGGAAGAGAATGGCAGAAAAATCGCTTGGATTCCGTGGTCCTTGATCTGCAAATCTCATGAACACGGGGGTCTTGGTCTTGGTTTAATTGGGTGGAAGAACAAAGCTCTCTTACTTAAATAGGCTTGGCGCTTTGGAGTAGAACACAAAAGCTTGTGGAGGAGACTACTCATTGCTAAATATGCGCTGGACCCTAGGCTACTGTTCTTCCATGTGGCTATGGTGGAAGCAAAAAATTGGTCCATTATCATGCAAGACATTGTGAACATTTTGTATGAAGACTCCTTGGTAGCCAAAGGATTGAAAGAAGGACTGATTGTCAACATTGGAGATGGATGCAATACTAGATTCTGGGAAGATCGATGGACTTGGGACCTAGCATTCAGAAGAGATTTTTTTGATTGGGAATTGGAGATACATAGCACCTTCATCAACCTTATAAATAGTCACTTTCCTTCGAGAGGATTCAGGGACCACATATGCTGGTGTTTTGAAAGCTTCGGGTTATTCTCAATGAAAGGATTATGCAAGTGGATCGAGGACAAGGTAAATGAAGGAGAACAATGGGCACTACCATCTCAGGTGAGGAAAATAGTCCCACCTAAGGTGAGATTGCTATTTTGGCAGGGGTGTTACAACAAGATAGCTTGCAAACAAAATCTTCTGAGTCGTGGGGTTTCTTTGGAGGACAATGGCCTCTGCTCGCTATGCTCCCAAGCTCCTGAAACTGCTGATCACCTTTTCCTACACTGCTTGCTGTCTTGGAGCATGTGGAGTGACATAGTAAAAAGAGAAGGCGTTGCTTGGGTACCTCCAAACTCCCTGGTTGATTTAGCCAAACAGTGGGATTTCCTTTGTGTTAATTCAGACCCTATCTTATGGAAATTAATCCCTTATTCTCTGGTTTGGTTCCTATGGGTCAGAAAAAACGACTTGGTATTCAAAGATAAAGCCTTCAACAGAGAAAAAGTTTGGGATATGCATGTTATGCAAATTAAATGGTGGGTGAAAGCTAAATGGAAGGACTGCCCTTACAACACTGAACAATTTAACGCAAATTTCTGCAATATAAGAATGAAAATGACTGCAGTGAGTGTAAGGACAACAACTTGGCAACCTCCAACGCTAGGTACTCTCAAATTTAATGTTGACGGTGCTTCTTAAGGTAATCCCGGACCTAGTGGTTTTGGGGGAGTTCTAAGAGATCATCAAAATAGGGTCTTTGGCTATTTCTCTATGAACTCAGGCTTTGGCTGGGCTTTCGAAGCTGAGGTACGTGCTATCCTCAAAGCTCTACAATTCTGCCAGGAATTCATGGTTTATGAGGTGAGTATAGAGAGTGATTCGACTGCTGCGGTGGGATGGATAAACTTCAATTTAAATAGGCCATGGAAACTCCTTAATGAACTAAATCAAATAGACTTCTTGCTGGAGCTAACCAAATGTTCCAAGGTGAGCCACATCTATAAGGAAGCAAATGAGTCGGTGGATTCCTTGGCTAAAGCTGGCTGCAATCGGTCCAATTCCCTCTTGTGGTGTTCTAACTCATTGAGAGCCTGAGGTCTATGTCAGCTTCTCTTCTAGTGCTGCTCGTGTTGTTGTTGTGCTTGCTGGTTGCCTTCCTGGACTGTGTCTTCCACTACTTGTGTAGCTGATATGTGTCTTTGCGCTCTCCTTTGTTCTCTGTAGCGTTCTGTTTTTCTTTCTATTTGTTTTTTTTTTCCTTTGCTATTTCTATTGCTTTGTCTTTGTAATTTGCTCCTGTACTGGTTCCTTTTATTTCAATATATTTTTCATTCCCAAAAATAAAATAAGTATTTAATAAATTTTAATGGTTTGGCTTCTCCAAGGATTAAATTGAGCGATGGTTCAGCTTCACTTGAAATTAGGTTTTTCAATTTCAAATTACTAATAATTGCTCCCCTTGGAACTAGGAGCAATTTTTGGCCTTGGTTTAATGATTTTTTGAGGCACCATTTCGTTCATTCTTCTGCTTTGGCAGCTCCTGTACAGTTGATTGGTTATGTCTCTCATGTAGCTAGGGAGGTTGTTGGGGACTCAATTTCTTCTGCTTATGATGTTGGTGTGTTGAGGTGTAATGGGTGTAACACCCCGATTTCAGTGGCGTCAATTTAGTAACCAAAAAGAAAATAAAGCGGAAAAACGTGAACTTTTTTTTTCGATGATTGGTTTTAAATAAAAGACTTGTCGAAATAAAGACTCTACAACGAAAGATAAACATAACTAATGTACAATATATTTACAGCCCCCGCTGTAAGAAGCAAGCCACGTCACGAGTAACCTCTAGTGACGGGAAAGTAACAGAAAGTAGTGCCCGTGGGCGAATATGTACAAACCAAAGTAAAAGGTCAAGTGTTCGAAATACAGTCCTCCAAAACGAAAGTAGGTCAGCCTAAAACGGCCAAAACAAGACCACCTAGTCCGACCAACTCTCTGTGATTTCCATAAAGAAAACCACACAAAAAGCTAAAGGTCAGGGACCTACCCTGCCCCAAACTGAGAACATGATGACCAGAGCTGTAACGCTACTCCTACCCTAATCCTGCCTAGAGGAGCGCACCACAGCACTCCCAACTACATACTGGTATGATCGTCGCCTGAATCAGAATCCAGGGCGACTAGGTCTCTGTCTGCATCCATCAATCCTAGGGACTCCCGTCACCGCATCCACAACGCGGACGAACACGTCCTCCTCCATCAGGTGCGCCGAAGGCACAACAAGATAACCACGGGGAGAAGTCGATGTCCTCAAGCGAAGGGTGGCTACAGCGACACGCTCCTCGGCTAGTCTCGCGGGTTCGAAACCTGATCTAAAATCATCAGCAACAACAACGGTAGGTGAACTAGAGTTTGATGAAGTCCTTCCCACAGGCTCATCCTCCGAGGGGTCCTCGTCGTCGGAAGCGACGGTGGTGGTGCTCCTACACCGGATCCACAGTACACGCTGGGTGGCAGGTTAAAGCTGACAGTGTAACGCCTCAGTACTCCCTCCATCAAATGTCCCAGACTGTCGACACGGTTCTCCATTATTCTCCCCGAGTAGATCGCTCGGTGGCCGGCGGGGTCAACCACCCATGAGCCGGGGATCTCCTGATCAAGCATCTCGAACCTAGTCCCCCCCGGAGGGTGGACCATCGTAAACCAATCTGCCATGGACATCTGACAATGGGTGTAGTCCGCCAAAACACAAATAGAAGGCGCGAGGGTCAACTCAAGGAATTACATAAATAATACACCCAATAGATAAAGTTTAAGGGATAGCTACTTAGGCTTAGAGGTTTGTGATAGCATCATAAATTGTATATCTTCCAATTGAATATAAATGATAATTACTGACAATTAACATATATCAAGTAAGATTAACAAGTATCAATCACACTCGGCAACTAAGTGAGTATGCATGGTGAATGAATGATATGACGAGGAACAAGATGCAATCCGAAAGGATGGGCGCCATCGAGTCAATCCTAGCACCGGCCATAGTGGGACCATTTCTGCTCGGGTGTCTCTTATACCAAACAAAATGTAGTTAGATCAGCAGTAAATCCGCAAGCCTGCCATTTCCGTCTGCTACTAAGAAGAAAGACGGGAAGTCGAGATTGTGTGCGAATTATCGACAACTAAACAAGGCGACGGTCAAGAACAGATACCCGTTACCGAGGATAGATGATTTGATGGATCAATTACGAGGGGCGGCCGTATTTTGCAAGATAGACTTGAAGTCAGGCTATCATCAGATCAGAGTGAAGACTGAGGATATACCCAAGACTGCTTTCAGAACACGCTACGGACACTACGAGTACCGAGTGATGCCGTTTGGAGTGACAAATGCACCTGCTGTTTTCATGGATTACATGAACCACATCTTTCATGAATTCTTAGATCGGTTTGTGGTGGTGTTTATTGATGACATACTGATCTATTCGAAGGACGCGAAGGAACATGAAGAACATTTGCGCCAAGTTTTACAAGTGTTGAGAAAGAAAAAGCTGTATACGAACCCTTCCAAGTGTGAATTCTGGCTGGAGGAAGTCAATTTCTTAGGCCATGTTATCTCAAAGGAAGGCATAGATGTGGACCCAGCGAAAGTGGAGACTGTTTTGGCTTGGGAACAACCGAAGACAGTGACAGAGATCAGAAGTTTTGTGGGTTTAGCCGGATATTATAGACGCTTCATTGAGGGATTTACCAAGATTGTTGGATCTTTGACTCAACTGACGAGGAAGGATCAATCGTTTGCATGGACTGAGGCGTGTGAATCAAGTTTTCAGACACTGAAGGAACGTTTGACGACGTCACCTGTGCTTATTTTACCACAACCGGAGGAACCTTATGAGGTCTACTGTGATGCTTCACATCAAGGCTTGGGATGTGTACTGATGCAACATTGGAAAGTGGTGGCTTATGCTTCAAGACAGTTGAAGACTCATGAGAAGAACTACCCGACTCACGATTTGGAGTTAGCTGCCATTGTGTTTTCGCTTGAAATCTGGAGGCATTATCTCTATGGTTGTACTTTCACGATATTTAGCGATCACAAGAGTCTTAAATACTTGTTCGATCAGAAGGAGCAGAACATGAGGCAACGAAGATGGATGGAGTTTATCAAGGACTACGAGTTTACGCTGCAATATCACCCTGGGAAGGCAAATGTAGTTGCTGATGCTTTGAGTAGGAAGATGCATGTCTCGTCAATGATGGTTAAAGAGCTGGAGTTGCTGGAACAATTTCGAGATATGAGTTTAGCTGTGACACCGTCTGAGGGAATGTTGAAGTTCGGAATGATCAGAATCGCCAATGGACTGATGGAAGAGATTGGAGGGCAACAATTGCAAGATGCGTTTCTGCTAGAGAAGAGGAACTTAGTAATTCAAGGGAAAGACCTAGAGTTCAAGATAGGAACTGACAATATCCTACGATGCAAAGACAGAGTTTGTGTACCCAACAATCCAGAATTGAGAAGGCTAACCATGGATGAAGGGCACAAGAGCAAATGGAGCATTCATCCTGGAATGACAAAGATGTGTCAAGACTTGAAACTGAATTTTTGGTGGCCGGGAATGAAGAAACAAGTGGCCGAGTATGTAGCTGCATGTTTGACTTGGCAAAAGGCTAAGGTAGATCATCAGAGACCTGATGGTATGCTACAGAGTTTAGACGTGCCACAATGGAAATGGGATAACATATCCATGGATTTTGTGGTGGCTTTGCCAAGAACACAGAAGAGACACGATTCGATTTGGGTAATTGTGGATCGTTTGACCAAGTCAGCGCATTTTCTACCAGTGAGAACTACCTACAACGTGGAAAAGTTGGCTGAGATTTATGTGGCTGAGATTGTGAGACTACACGGAGTTCCGACGAGTATTGTGTCTGATCGGGATCCAAAGTTTACTTCGCACTTTTGGGGAGCTCTTCATGATGCGTTAGGAACCAAGTTAAGTTTGAGTTCGACGTATCATCCGCAAACTGACGGGCAAACAGAGAGAACTATTCAGTCGTTAGAGGATCTACTACGTGCTTGTGTGTTAGACAACAGAGGAAGTTGGGATGATCTTCTGCCATTGATCGAATTCACCTACAACAATAGTTTTCATGCGAGCATTGGGATGGCACCGTATGAGGCTTTGTATGGTCGAAAGTGTAGGACACCGTTGTGTTGGTATCAAGATGGGGAGAGTTTGTTGATTGGGCCTGAACTTCTGCAACAGACGACTTAGAAGGTTAAGCAGATCAGAGAAAAGATGAGAGCTTCACAGAGCAGACAGAAGAGTTATGCCGATCAGAGGCGTAGAACCCTAGAATTTGAAGAGGGCGACCATGTGTTTCTACGAGTAACTCAGACTACGGGAGTTGGGCGGGCTATTAAGTCAAGGAAGCTCACGCCCAAGTTTATTGGACCTTACCAAATCACTCGACGTGTTGGACCAGTTGCGTATCAGATTGCGCTACCACCGTTTCTTTCCAACATTCATGATGTTTTTCCCATGTCACAGTTGAGGAAGTACATTTCAGACCCGACTCATGTAATCGAGCCAGACAATGTTGAACTGAAGGATGATTTGACTTTTGAGGCACCACCGATTCGTATTGGGGATAGAAGAGTGAAACAGCTGAGAGGGAAGCAGATTGCATTAGTGAAAGTGATATGGAACAACGATAAGGGAGACGCTACATGGGAATTGGAAGACAAGATCAAGGAACAGTATCCCGGAGTTTTCGCAGAACTCTGAGTTTCGAGGACGAAACTTTCTTTTTGGAGGGGATTTACTGAACTAGTTACTTTTCCGACTCACGCGTAGAATCAGTGTAAGCATGACAAGAGTTCGCCGTTTCAGAAAGATTAATGAAGAAGAAAGTTCAGGAATTGCTTGAGGAATGTTTCATAGTTGTTTTAGGAGTTAGTACGAGTCGTCTTCACACCTGCCTTATGGCGAGAGTGTGAGACCCAAGATTTTAAGCTTAGAATAAATTAGTGAAATTCCTTATTAACGAATAAGTTCGATGTATCG
The DNA here is from genome assembly GCF_012489685.1 of Lotus japonicus. Taxonomy (NCBI): domain Eukaryota; kingdom Viridiplantae; phylum Streptophyta; class Magnoliopsida; order Fabales; family Fabaceae; genus Lotus; species Lotus japonicus. The sequence continues at coordinate 46,517,068 of NC_080043.1, forward strand.
TGAAGGGAAACCTGAACAAGAGTTTATTGGATGAAATAAATTTATGAAGGAGAAGGTTCAGGAAAAGTTCAAGGATTGTATCAAAACCGATAAAAGTATAGCACGACTAACATTCGCCTAATCTTAGGTCAAAGACACTAGTAAATAGCTAATTTACACTTTAGGACGCGATGGAAACTAATTCCAAAAATCTTCAGAGAAATGTTAGAATTTCTCTTATTCGTCTGTAAACAAGTATTTCGATGCGAAACCCTGGAATGTACGAACGTCAAATTCCAATTCTCGGAAGTTTGCCAAAACGGAATTTCTGATAGTTCAGAAACCCTAAAATCTACGGACGATGAAGACTTTTTCTATTCAGAGCTTCAAACGAAGATTCCACACGCGTACACCCATTTCTCTTGATGTTTCCAATCTTTCTTCAGAAGGAAGTTTCTGCATCCGAGGTCAATATCATAAAGTGCATAAAGTGCATTTTTAATGCCGGTAAGCATTAAAAACAAGCCTCGAAAACCAAAAATCATACTGATATTTCTTTGAAGAATTAAAAGATTCAGCGGGAAGAATATCGTGTGTAAAATACGTTGGAATCAGTAGGAAAAATCGGAATCGCGAAATAATCATTTTTCCGCATTTTCCAAATCCTATAAATAGGTGGAAAATGAAAAAAAAAACCAAAAAAATTCTCACCTTTGAGAGGGAGTGGCCGAGAGCTTGAGAGGAGGAGAGGAGAAGTTGATTTTCACCGTTTCTTGCCCGATTGCTTCACCGTTCGTTGCTAATCGAAGACATCGAGGTATAGTTACTATCCCTCACTTCTGATCGTCAGATCTGTCGACTTTTTCTATGTTTTTCTGAACTCAAAGTTTGGAGCTTTTTGTAAAATTGTCCAAATAGATTGATTTCTCTGTCTAAACATCTTCCCTACGTGCCCAAGAGCACTTCTGTCGGATTAGTTTTTCCGTAATGTCGCCGAAATTCCGCCGGAATCAATTTTTACCTCAAATACCCATTTTGGGGCAAAGTCTCAATCTTTCGGTTTAGAACTCACGACTTAGCTTAGTGTCAGTAGGATTAGTTGTCATAAACGTCGTTAGTGACATTTCCATCCGATTAGTTTTTCAAAATTCGAATTTTTGATTTTCCGAGCTAAAAATATGGACCAAAATACCCCTGTGTTAGTTTTCGACCCGATAATTTTTCTGAGAGTTTCCCTGGCCTAGATATCGCCTAAGAATACCTAGGAATTGATTTAGATCGAAGAAAAAGTTCGAAAACCCTATTTTCCATAGTGGCCGAAACCTATTTGCTTGGGTACCGTGTCCAAAAATAATTTTTGGGTCTCTATGACCTGAGCCATTGCGTAGCTTTTTCAATTGTGGAAATTTTGGCGTCGGTTTCGTGTCATTCCGAGTTCTGTAGCTCAAGTTATGCACGTTTTAGCGAATAAAGTGTTTTTGTACAAAACCTGAATCGAGTCAAAACTCATCCATTCGGGGAAAGCCCTTCCTTTCGTGCCTAAATGTTGTACTCTGAAGCTTCTTGAGCTTAGTCGAACATTAGTTAGGATTGTTTCGACGGTATCGACTTGTTTTGATTCATTATTGCTTTGTTTGCTCAAAGGTTCGATTGTGGAAACTTTGGGATTGACTGAACAAGCTTGTGAGGGAGACCTACACCGCGAGACTGGAACAACTCGAGGTTAGGGCAACTTACTTACTAGCTATTTTTGTGTGTAGGCGTCGATAAATTCGACTTGAATGTATTGTGATCGTGAGTGGCAACTCACCGTCATTAGTTAATGACCTAGAGTCGACTTGTTCGACTTATTTGTTAAATTCTGCACAAATATTGCATGAACTGTTCTGAAAAATGTTTTCTGGAGGCTTCGACCGAGTGAACTTATATGAGACGTGTGTCTCCGTTTTCTAAGAGGCTTCTGCCGTTTACTGGTTTCTGTCTTATCGCTTTCTAGTGGACATGACAGGGTTATGTTTTGCAGCACTGCATTAATGTTTCATCGCTCAATAGAGCTTGATGTATTTGTGTTTAAGATTAAATTGTGCTGACTGTATTCGTGCATTTAATGCGACTTTCGGAGTGTGGATTACACTTATCTTCGTCATGGCAATGACGGGTTTGTTTTGGGAATGTTTGATAGGTCGAACCAAGGTTCGAGCCTTTATTGTTTTTGGAATCGAGACCTTCCCGGGGAATTACTTGGGTTTATTGGGATCTTTTTACTTATAGAGTTTTGAAACAAACGAAATCAGAACTTGATTTGTAAATGAAATTCATAATACACTAATCAAAGATAGAACACTTTTAAATAATGATGATAACCTCTTGGAAAAGACTTAGGATGTGAAAATGGTTTGGAAAACGGGAAGGGTCGACAATCTAAGTGTGAGGAAAACTTTGAGTGCGATAGCACCTTTTGTTTCTTTAGTGGTTTATCTAGCCATCCAAAGGATGAGCCTGGGATGATTGGAAAGTCCCCAAGTGCGAGTGCACCATCTTTACTCATTGAGCAGCCTTTCGGCCATCGAGCTGATGAGCCTGAGTAAATTGAAAAGTCACTGAGTGCGAGCAGCATTCTCCTTGTTCGTCGAACAGTCCATTTGACCATCGAGCCGGTGAGTCAAAGTAACTTGAAAAGTCACTGAATGCCAGATGCATTCTTTTGCTCGTTGAGCAGTTTGTTTGGCCATCGTGACGGTGAGCCCAAGTGACTAGTAAAGTTACCAAATGCGATTAGCACTTCTTTGTTTACCTTAGGGTATTGTAGAGACAATGTACTCTAGCTAGACACGCGTGCCTTGGTGAGGACGATTCGTTGTTTGGCTAACCATATTGCATTCATGCATACATTTCTTGGAAAGTTTGTTGCTTTTCGAAGGACGATATCAGATCGGACTTCAACGGAGCTAGATGCCCCAAATGGAGCTAGCTGCTTCACAAGAGCGTGCTGCTTCACAGGAGCGTGCTGCTTCATAAAAGCGAGGTGCTTTAGCGAAGCAAGGTGCTTGGCTTGTCCCATCCATCGAGATGGTGACATTTCATCCGGATCATCTTTTGAGCATGACATTGCACTGGCACGCCATGCACCTAACCATACTTGTGGATGTTATTGTGTTTTGTTGTTGATAAACATCGTTATATATATCTTGATGATTTTATGTTGATAAACATGCTATGTATCAACCTTAGGGTAGGCAATACATGACTTATATGTATATATACAACATATATATATATACCCCCTTTATCACATGTTGTTTGTATTATCTATTTTATTCCGTGAGTTGACCCTAGCGCCTTGGCTTTGTGTGTATGTTTGTGTTTGGGCGGTGGGCCTGCTGCCAGGCGTCCGTCAGCCGGTTCGTGATGATTCGTTGTGCGGGAAAGACCCGGAGCGAAATGACTATTACTGAAGCTTTCGACGAGGACCCGGACTTCATGCCTGATCGAGGAAGGGTCGATGAAAGTAGTGTGGGATATGGGTGGTTAGAGTCTTTGAGTTGGTTGTTAGAGTCATAGCTCTGATTCGTCTTGTGTACTTTTGGGACAGGGTAGTCTCCGACACGTTACTTTCGTGTGGTTCTCCGTAGTTGGGAATCCCATGGAGTAGTCGGTTGTAGAGGTCTAGAGGCGGCCATCCGGGGCTAACTATTCCTTTCTGTCACTTGTTTAATATTTCGAACTAATTATGCTTTCTGAAAACTTGTAAACCTTGCCGTCACTGGAGGATGCTCGTGACGATGCTTTTAGTTACAGCAGGATTGTAATAGTATTGTATATTAATCGCTGTTAATCGCGGTTGGGATGAGTCTTTAATTCGACAAGTCTTTTATTTAAACAAAACGAAAAAAAAAATACCTGCTTTTCCGCTTTATATTATTTTCGAGTGACTAAAGTGACGCCACCGAAATCGGGGTGTTACATTGTGGTATCAGAGCTTGTCGAGTCTTTCGGGAGTCTTTGGGGAATAGGTCTTCTATGCTAGGTTGTGTGACTCTGCGAAGAGTGAAAATTGATTGTCTGCAAGCGATTTTTCGCTTTAATTGATTGAAGTTGCTACATAATCATATTGTATAGCTATGTATAATACTATCTTATGATTGGTACTGATTGTTTGCTAAACGAATACAGAACATGGTGAACGCGAACCAACTTGCTGAGATGGTGGCCACTTTGGTCCAATCAATGACTGTACAAACGAATGACAATGCACAGAGGCGTGCTGCTGAGGATGCACGCGAGCTACACCGGCTTCAGAGAGAAGTAGCCCTGGACCAGAACAGGGGATTGAATGATTTTAGAAGGTAGGACCCACCCAAGTTCACAGGTGGGACTGACCCGGACAATGCGGATCTATGGATCCAAGAGATTGAGAAGATTTTCGAAGTACTACAGACTAGTGAAGGGGCCAAGGTGGGCCTGGCAACTTAGCTGCTGCGGGGCGATGATGGAAGCAAATAATGTGGAAGTGAACTGGGCTTCATTTCGTGCTGCTTTTCTGGAGAAGTATTTTCCAGATAGTGCTCGTGACGAGCGTGAGGCACAGTTTCTGACTCTTCGTCAGGGTAACATGTCCATTCCGGAATATGCTGCTAAACTGGAATCGTTGGCCAAGCACTTCCGATTCTTCCGCAATGGGGTCGATGAACCCTACATGTGCAAACGCTTTGTGAATGGGCTGAGGCCTGACATTGAGGACTCAGTGAAACCGTTGGGAATCATGCGCTTCCAGTCCTTGGTTGAGAAAGCCACAGAAGTGGAGTTAATGAAGAACAAGAGGTTGAATCGTGCTGGAACTGGAGGACCAGTAAGGTCAGGTCCTCAGAACTATAAAGGAAGAGGTAAATTCAAACAGAGGAGGCCGTATCAGCATCCAGAGGGGAGAAGTTTTACCCCAAGATCTTATAAGCCTTTGACTACTGCCACTCCAGGGGTAGGAAGCCAATCAGCACACCCAGAGGTGACATGTTTCAGGTGTGGAAAGAATGGACACTATGCTAATGCATGTCTGAACCAAGGGCCTCAATGTTTCAATTGCAACCAGCCAGGGCATGTGGCCGTCGACTGTAGGGCACACAAGGTGGAGCCAACTATTAATGCTGTGAAAGGAAAGCGCCCTGCTGCTGGAGGAAGAGTTTATATCATGGACTGTGAAGGAATTGAAGGTGCTAATGGGTTAATCAGAGGAGAGCGTAAGAACGATGGTAACCTTCTAACCATTCTTTCTCATTCTAGTACAATACGCTCCAATACTCTCGTAGCACATGCAACACACCTATTTTACTTATATTGTTTAAGCTTTGACCTTATAGTTATTACGCCTAATAGTACTTTATTTGACCGTTGCTCGTGTTTAAACTATAGAAGTTACATGAGGTTTAGAATAACACGTTAAGCCTAGAAAGTAGTCTTGCACCGATGCGTTTAACAAGAAGCTAGAAGCTGAAGGATGAATCTCAGAGAGATTCCGTATGGATAGTATACGTATGATGTCGAGAGTGTGTAGTTCCGTAGCGGCATCATTGAGGATTTAATATCAGGGTAATTGAAACTACTGGATGTTAGGAACTCATCGACTGTTCCAGTGGGCTTTTCTAAATCTTCACCTTCGATGTATTAGGCCTGATCAACTTAATATTGAGGGGGTGATATTCGGAATCAGAACTGGCAATGGACTTTGATAGATGGATTGGTAAGGTTGATTTGATTGGATCGAGGATTAGTTGAGTTGGGAGGTAAAGTTCGCGTGAAGTATTTGTTTGCTTGCGAAGGAGTTATAGTTTTAAGAAAAGGATAATCATTTAAGAAGTATTGAAGAATTAAAGGACATTTGAGGTCCAAACTTGGTGAAAGTTTAGGTTTAAGTCTATAATTCTTGCCTTAAGTGTTTAGGACTCAAAGTTTGTCAGGTCTTGAAACGGGAGACTAAGTATCGGATTGATTGGAGGACGATCTAGTTACAGAAAGAGTTAGTATTAAGATGAATACTTGAGGTTGTTGTATGTGGACAAATTTCTTAGAGTCTAAGAATGAATGGAGCTTTGTTATGGATTTCGATGTTGCATGCTAGGGTAGCAAGTGAATTTCACTAAGTTAAGTGAGGATCTTAGGGTTAAGATTGACCTTGGGAGGTGAAAATCATGCACGAATAAGATATTTAGTGGTGTTAGCATTAACGATTGTAGTTAAACCTCAGAATGTTGGGGGATCGGATGATAAAATGACTAGTTAAGTTTCCTGAGGTACAGTTATGATTTGATCTTCTCGGGAATAAGTTCGGATTTGGGGGAAGTGTTAAGGATTTTAGGTAAGTGTAAAGTGGTTTGTGAATTAGTGAAGGTTGGTTTTATGGTTCGAGTAAGGGAAGTCTCGAAAAAGGGGAGGTGACAATGATGGATTGTAAGATGTTGATATGATGATTAGCTTATAAGTTGCTGATGAATGGATGTTCAAAGGGATTGGGTCTACCGATGCACAAGGTATTAAGACTCAAGTCGAGTGTTAATTTGGATGATGATTTCGTAGAAGATTGATTTCAGGGTGCGAATAAGGATAGTTACGAAGTTAGAGGTAATGATTAATGGACTAGTAGATTCCAAGGGAATTGTTCGTCTATGAGTTATAGAGTGATCGAGTTAAGTTTTGAAACATGAGTGAAGATCACAAGGACAAGTTGAACATTCCCTCTGGAATGGCAGAGGTGTACGAGTTTTAAGCAGGATATCGGACGAACGAAAGTAAATGAGTAAGTGGATAAGGCTGTGCGATTGCACAGAGTGCCAACCAATATTATTTCCAACACAGAACCGACACGAGTGGTCGAGCCGGACGACATAGAGCTGAAAGATGAACTGTCTTTCGAAAACGCCGCCAATTAGCATTGGTGACACAAGGATAAAACAGTTGAGGGGAATAGAGATTGTGTTGGTGACAATCATTTGGAACAAGGACATATGCGATGCAACATGGGAGCTTAAGGAACAGATCGAAGAACAGTATCCGGAATTTCTACTGAACCGTAAGTTTCGAGGTCGAAACTTTCTTTTTGGAGGGTAGTAATGTGAGACCCAAGATTTTAAGCTTAGAATAAATTAGTGAAATTCCTTATTAACGAATAAGTTCGATGTATCATGAAGGGAAACCTGAACAAGAGTTTATTGGATGAAATAAATTTATGAAGGAGAAGGTTCAGGAAAAGTTCAAGGATTGTATCAAAACCGATAAAAGTATAGCACGACTAACATTCGCCTAATCTTAGGTCAAAGACACTAGTAAATCGCTAATTTACACTTTAGGACGCGACGGAAACTAATTCCAAAAATCTTCAGAGAAATGTTAGAATTTCTCTTATTCGTCTGTAAACAAGTATTTCGATGCGAAACCCTGGAATGTACGAACGTCAAATTCCAATTCTCGGAAGTTTGCCGAAACGGAATCCCTGATAGTTCAGAAACCCTAAAATCTACATACGATGAAGACTTTTTCTATTCAGAGGTTCAAACGAAGATTCCACACGCGTACACCCATTTCTCTTGATGTTTCCAATCTTTCTTCAGAAGGAAGTTTATGCATCCGAGGTCAATATCATAAAGTGCATAAAGTGCATTTTTAATGCCGGTAAGCATTAAAAACAAGCCTCGAAAACCAAAAATCATATTGATATTTCTTTGAAGAATTAAAAGATTCAGCGGGAAGAATATCGTGTGTAAAATACGTTGGAATCAGTAGGAAAAATCGGAATCGCGAAATAATCATTTTTCCGCATTTTCCAAATCCTATAAATAGGTGGAAAATGAAAAAAAACAAAAAAATTCTCACCTTTGAGAGGGAGTGGCCGAGAGCTTGAGAGGAGGAGAGGAGAAGTTGATTTTCACCGTTTCTTGCCCGATTGCTTCACCGTTCGTTGCTAATCGAAGACATCGAGGTATAGTTACTATCCCTCACTTCTGATCGTCAGATCTGTCGACTTTTTCTATGTTTTTCTGAGCTCAAAGTTTGGAGCTTTTTGTAAAATTGTCCAAATAGATTGATTTCTCTGTCTAAACATCTTCCCTACGTGCCCAAGAGCACTTCTGTCGGATTAGTTTTTCCGTAATGTCGCCGAAATTCCGCCGGAATCAATTTTTACCTCAAATACCCATTTTGGGGCAAAGTCTCAATCTTTCGGTTTAGAACTCACGACTTAGCTTAGTGTCAGTAGGATTAGTTGTCATAAACGTCGTTAGTGACATTTCCATCCGATTAGTTTTTCAAAATTCAAATTTTTGATTTTCCGAGCTAAAAATATGGACCAAAATACCCCTGTGTTAGTTTTCGACCCGATAATTTTTCTGAGAGTTTCCCTGGCCTAGATATCGCCTAAGAGTACCTAGGAATTGATTTAGATCGAAGAAAAAGTTCGAAAACCCTATTTTCCATTGTGGCCGAAACCTATTTGCTTGGGTACCGTGTCCAAAAATAATTTTTGGGTCTCTATGACCTGAGCCATTGCGTAGCTTTTTCAATTGTGGAAATTTTGGCGTCAGTTTCGTGTCATTCCGAGTTCTGTAGCTCAAGTTATGCACGTTTTAGCGAATAAAGTGTTTTTGTACAAAACCTGAATCGAGTCAAAACTCATCCATTCGGGGAAAGCCCTTCCTTTCGTGCCTAAATGTTGTACTCTGAAGCTTCTTGAGCTTAGTCGAACATTAGTTAGGATTGTTTCGACGGTATCGACTTGTTTTGATTCATTATTGCTTTGTTTGCTCAAAGGTTCGATTGTGGAAACTTTGGGATTGACTGAACAAGCTTGTGAGGGAGACCTACACCGCGAGACTGGAACAACTCGAGGTTAGGGCAACTTACTTACTAGCTATTTTTGTGTGTAGGCGTCGATAAATTCGACTTGAATGTATTGTGATCGTGAGTGGCAACTCACCGTCATTAGTTAATGACCTAGAGTCGACTTGTTCGACTTATTTGTTAAATTCTGCACAAATATTGCATGAACTGTTCTGAAAAATGTTTTCTGGAGGCTTCGACCGAGTGAACTTATATGAGACGTGTGTCTCCGTTTTCTGAGAGGCTTCTGCCTTTTACTGGTTTCTGTCTTATCGCTTTCTAGTGGACATGACAGGGTTATGTTTTGCAGCACTGCATTAATGTTTCATCGCTCAATAGAGCTTGATGTATTTGTGTTTAAGATTAAATTGTGCTGACTGTATTCGTTCATTTAATGCGACTTTCGGAGTGTTGATTACACTTATCTTCGTCATGGCAATGACGGGTTTGTTTTGGGAATGTTTGATAGGTCGAACCAAGGTTCGAGCCTTTATTGTTTTAGGAATCGAGACCTTCCCGGGGAATTACTTGGGTTTATTGGGATCTTTTTACTTGTAGAGTTTTGAAACAAACGAAATCAGAACTTGATTTGTAAATGAAATTCATAATACACTAATCAAAGATAGAACACTTTTAAATAATGATGATAACCTCTTGGAAAAGACTTAGGATGTGAAAATGGTTTGGAAAACGGGAAGGGTCGACAATCTAAGTGTGAGGAAAACTTTGAGTGCGATAGCACCTTTTGTTTCTTTAGTGGTTTATCTAGCCATCCAAAGGATGAGCCTGGGATGATTGGAAAGTCCCCAAGTGCGAGTGCACCATCTTTGCTCATTGAGCAGCCTTTCGGCCATCGAGCTGATGAGCCTGAGTAAATTGAAAAGTCACTGAGTGCGAGCAGCATTCTCCTTGTTCGTCGAACAGTCCATTTGACCATCGAGCCGGTGAGTCAAAGTAACTTGAAAAGTCACTGAATGCCAGATGCATTCTTTTGCTCGTTGAGCAGTTTGTTTGGCCATCGTGACGGTGAGCCCAAGTGACTAGTAAAGTTACCAAATGCGATTAGCACTTCTTTGTTTACCTTAGGGTATTGTAGAGACAATGTACTCTAGCTAGACACGCGTGCCTTGGTGAGGACGATTCGTTGTTTGGCTAACCATATTGCATTCATGCATACATTTCTTGGAAAGTTTTTGCTTTCCGAAGGACGATATCAGATCGGACTTCAACGGAGCTAGATGCCCCAAATGGAGCTAGCTGCTTCACAAGAGCGTGCTGCTTCACAGGAGCGTGCTGCTTCATAAAAGCGAGGTGCTTTAGCGAAGCGAGGTGCTTGGCTTGTCCCATCCATCGAGATGGTGACATTTCATCCGGATCATCTTTTGAGCATGACATTGCACTGGCACGCCATGCACCTAACCATACTTGTGGATGTTATTGTGTTTTGTTGTTGATAAACATCGTTATATATATCTTGATGATTTTATGTTGATAAACATGCTATGTATCAACCTTAGGGTAGGCAATACATGACTTATATGTATATATACAACATATATATATATACCCCCTTTATCACATGTTGTTTGTATTATCTATTTTATTCCGTGAGTTGACCCTAGCGCCTTGGCTTTGTGTGTATGTTTGTGTTTGGGCGGTCGGCCTGCTGCCAGGCGTCCGTCAGCCGGTTCGTGATGATTCGTTGTGCGGGAAAGACCTGGAGCGAAATGACTATTACTGAAGCTTTCGACGAGGACCCGGACTTCATGCCTGATCGAGGAAGGGTCGATGAAAGTAGTGTGGGATATGGGTGGTTAGAGTCTTTGAGTTGGTTGTTAGAGTCATAGCTCTGATTCGTCTTGTGTACTTTTGGGACAGGGTAGTCTCCGACACGTTACTTTCGTGTGGTTCTCCGTAGTTGGGAATCCCATGGAGTAGTCGGTTGTAGAGGTCTAGAGGCGGCCATCCGGGGCTAACTATTCCTTTCTGTCACTTGTTTAATATTTCGAACTAATTATGCTTTCAGAAAACTTGTAAACCTTGCCGTCACTGGAGGATGCTCGTGACGATGCTTTTAGTTACAGCAGGATTGTAATAGTATTGTATATTAATCGCTGTTAATCGCGGTTGGGACGAGTCTTTAATTCGACAAGTCTTTTATTTAAACAAAACGAAAAAAAAATACCTGCTTTTCCGCTTTATATTATTTTTGAGTGACTAAAGTGACGCCACCGAAATCGGGGTGTTACAGAGAGTGTCCAGAATAGGCTAATTTCGCTCTTAAAGCAACGTTTAAGTGAGATTTCAAATCCTTGGAAAAATAAGAAGTTCTCTTTATTTTTCCTTCTACCAGTGTTTCATTTCGGAACCCTGGACTGTACGCACGATAGTATTCACTTCTCGGAAGTCCGACGACGCTAATTTCTTCGCTTTAAAAACCATAAATTCAATCACTGAATGAAGACTTTTTCTATTCGGAGCTTTTAACGAAGTTTCCACCCGCGATGCCAGATTTGTTTCGATGTTTCCAATCTTTCTTCAGAACGAAGTTTTGTCGTCTGACCATCACAACAAAAAGTAGTTTTTCGAGACAGATTAACTTACACCGCTTTTGGATCATTTTGGATCGTTTTTCCCTAATTATAGAGATTTGTTTGGAGTTCTGGAATTCTGTCGCCAGAATCTCGCTTAGAATTCACCGATGAACGTGCTGCAAAAATCGCAATCGCGAAATATTCATTTTCCCGCGATTTCACTCTCTTATAAATAGTTAAAAAATCAAAATATCTTCCATTTTCTTCCTAAGAGGCCGCGAGTTGAGGAGAGAAAGGAGGAGAGGAGATTTTCGCCGAAACTTGACCGATCTTCGAGCTGTTTGTTCCTACTTCAAGGTATCGAGGTAACTAGCTTGATTCTTACCTCTATCATTGTTTCTACTGCGTTTCTATATCTCTTTCTGTGCTCAAAGTTTCGAACTTTTCGTAAAACTATCCGTTTTTCTTGATTTTTCGCTAGGGATATCTTCTGTACTTGCCCAACAACCTAGAACACTCGCCGTTATTCGCCGATTTTGATCGAGTTGTCAAGGATCTGAAAAACTGATTCAAAACCCTTTTGTGCACATATCGAAACTTTAATGTCGAAAAGTCGCAATCCGACTTCGTGCCTTTAGGATTAGTTGTTACAAATGTCGTTAGGAACATCGCTATCAAATTTGTTTTCCGAAGTTTTAACTTTGAGGTTTTGAGCTTTTATTTTGGACCAAAACGCCCGTGAATAGCTGTATTTCGACCCGATCGTCCGAAAATTTTTCCGACAGTTTCTTTACCCTAGTTTTACCCTAAAACTACCTTGTAATTAAATTAGATCGAAGAAAAAGAGTCGGAGCCTTTTTCCTCTTGTGGCCGAGAGCATGTTTGTGTGGGGGGGGGGAGTTTTTCGTTTGCGAAAACTTGTTCTTTCGTACTCGATTGTTGTATTCTGAAGCTTCGATGCTTTGTCTATCGAATAATGAGTTGTATTGTGATCGAGCTAATCGATTTTGTTTGGATTTCTGCTTTGTTTTCTCCGAGGTTCAGTTGAAGGAACTTTGGGTTAGGGCAACTTACCTATTAACTAAGACTGCATGATAGGCGTCGATAAATTCGACTTATGCTTTACTTTGATATTGATTATGATGATGAATTAATGTTATGATGTTTTCCATAACTTATGATATTGAGATGTTATTGAATTGTGCGTTTTGACGCGACTTCGGAGTGGGGAATCATTGAACTAGTTATCTTTGATATTTCAGGTTTGAGAAACGACCCTAGGCAAGTCCAAACAGGGGGTTTGAGACTTAGCCATTTGTTTGTATACTTAGACTTTCCCCGGGATTTACATTTGGTGGGTTTTTGGAAAACTTAGAATGAATAGAATTTCGAAAACTAGAGACTTTAGAGAATTTAGTATTCGAGAACTAAACTCATAACTTGACTAATTCAATTCGAAACATTTTTATTAACGAATAAAACATAGGAAAACTAAAGGGGAAAATAATTGCGAAAGACGGGGAAAAGACTCGACAAGCTCTTATACCACAATGTAACATCCCGATTTCGTGGCGTCACTTTAGTAACCAAAAAGAAAATAAAGCGGAAAAACGTGAATATTTTTTTTCGATGATTTGTTTTAGATAAAAGACTTGTCGAAATAATGACTCTACAACGAAAGATAAACATAACTAATGTACAATATATTTACAGTCCCCCGCTGTAAGAAGCAAGCCACGTCACGAGTAACCTCCAGTGACGGGAAAGTAACAGAAAGTAGTGCCCGTGGGCGAATATGTACAAACCAAAGTAAAAGGTCAAGTGTTCGAAATACAGCCTCCAAAACGAAAGTGGGTCAGCCCAAAACGACTAAAACAAGACCACCTAGTCTGACCAACTCTCTGTGATTTCCATAAAGAAAACCACATAAAAAGCTAAAGGTCGGGGACCTACCCTGCCCCAAAATGAGAACATGATTTCCATAAAGAAAACCACACAAAAAGCTAAAGGTCGGGAACCTACCCTGCCCCAAAATGAAAACATGATGACCAGAGCTGTAACGCTACTCCTACCCTAATCCTGCCCAGAGGAGCGCACCAGAGCACTCCCAACTTCATATTGGCACGATCGTCGCCTGAATCAGAATCTAGGGCGACTAGGTCTCTGTCTGCATCCATCTCCTCTCTCGCTACTGCCTGGGTCTCAAACCTAGGGACTCCCGTCACCGCATCCACTACACGGACGAACACGTCCTACTCCATCACGTGCGCCGAAGGCACAACAAGATAACCATGGGGAGAAGTCGATGTCCTCAAGCGAAGGGTGGCTACAGCGACACGCTCCTCGGCTGGTCTCGCGGGTTCGAAACTCGATCCAAAATCATCAGCAACAGCAACGGTAGGTGAACTAGAGTCCGATGAAGACCCTCCCACAGGCTCCTCCTCCGAGGGGTCCTCGTCGTCGGAAGACGACGGTGGTGGTGCTCCTACACCGGGTCCACAGTACACGCCGGGTGGCAGGTTAAAGCTGACAGTGTAACGCCTCAGTACTCCCTCCGTCAAATGTCCCAGACTGTCGACACGGTCCTCCATTATTCTCCCCGAATAGATCGCTCGGTGGCCGGCAGGGTCAACCACCCATGAGTCGGGGATCTCGTGATCAAGCATCATGAACCTAGTCCCCCTCGAAGGGTGGACCATCGTAAACCAATCCGCCATGGACATCTAACAATGGGCGTAGTCCGCCAAAACACAAACAAAAGGCGCGAGGGTCAACTCAATGAATTACATAAATAATACACCCAGTAGATAAAGTTTAAGGGATAGCTACTAAGGCTTAGAGGTTTGTGATAGCATCATAAATTGTATATCATCCAATTGAATATAAATGATAATTACTGACAATTAACATATATCAAGTAAGATTAACAAGTATCAATCACACTCGGTAACTAAGTCAGTATGAATGGTGAATGAATGATATGACGAGGAACAAGATGCAATCCGGAAGGATGGGCACCGTCGAGTCAATCCTAGCACCGGCCATAGTGGGACCATTTCTGCTCGGGTGTCTCTTATACCAAACAAAATGTAGTCAGATAAGAAGTATACCCGCAGGCCTGCCATTTCCGTCTGCTACAAAGAATCACCGCAGTGTTCTTATATGGAAATCCGGGTCTTATGACCATTTTGGAATCCACCGAGGTCCGGCATCCCACCGTGTATAGACCTCAAAATGTGTGCATGAATGCAACGTGATTAACCAAACAACGTCTCCGACCTTACTCGTCACGTCGTCACGTGTTGTAGCTAACTTATTGTCTCTAAAAAGAATACCCTAAGGTAAATGTCGATTCTGCGTCAAAAGACAATTAAATATAAAAAGAGTGCAATCACTCGTGATGACTTCTCGAGTCATCCGTCTCATCTAATTCCGATGGTCAAAACTGCTCAGCGAGCAAAGAGTACCAATGTACTTGGAAACTTATAGTTTCTCGGCTTATCTTTCAGATAGCCAAACAATAAACTGCTCATCGAGCGAGGAGTACCAATGTACTTAGAAACTTATTAGTTTCCCCGCTTATCCTTTAGATAGCCAAACAATAAACTGCTCATCGAGCGAAGAGTATCGACATACTCAGAAACTTATAGTTTCCCCAAACTTGGATTCGACGAAACTTCTCATTTTCCTAATCTAATATTCAAGCTCTAATCTTTCATCTGAAATTATTATCATTATTTAAAAGGTTCAGATGTTATTTAGTGTACTATGAATTTTCTTTGTGAAATAATTTCCATTTATTCTTGTCTTAAACCTTATGAGTTCAAAAGATCCCATCATCTCAAGTGACTCCCAGAGAAGGTCTCGATCCATTAAAACAATAACAAGGCCCGAACCCTTATTCATCCTGTCAAACTTTCCCAAAATCTCATAATGAGTGTGGCATAACTGCCTGTTATCCTCACTCTGACGTACAACATGTAAGATCAAGTTTTTGATCTAGTAGTATGTTGGTCAATTCGCAAGTGCACGAATACCTCCGGGTTTTAAATTATCGAAAAACAGGGATTGTGAGTGAGAATTACTGATTTAAGCCTAGAGTTTGCAAGTTCTTAAGACAGTAAAATTTAGAAATTGATTTTGGTTGATTGTGACAAAAGATTTGCAAAAGAGCAATGTTGAAAATGATGTAAATAACAATTGATGGAAAATTGCCTTGGGTGTTTGATCATCTAATCCATTTTAGTCCACCTATCCTATGCATGTGATATCTTGATTTATATCTTGTTGTTATAGCCTATGTACTTACTAGTTGATTCCTCATAAAAGTAATTCTCTCAAATTGAAAGATAAGCCCAATTCCTTGTGTACTTAAACATTCATAAGAGGTATGATAGCTTAATTATTCAGGCCAACAAAACCCTACCCTCACTCTATTCCTAGAAGCAAGTATAGAAGGATCTATTCCAATTCATGTCCCTAAATCATAACAAATTTCCATTCTATTATAATCTAGCCTATAGCAAAGGTGCACCAAAGCTAAACATGCAATAAGGAATTGAAATACAAGATTGAATCAAGACTCATGCATAGAGATAGGATTTATAAACTAAAGTTTCATAGAATCTCTTAACCCAAAGCAAAAAGTAAACTAGCCACTCATGGCTAGTGAATTCATGAAGAAAATGTAAATAAAACCTGAGAAAAAGTACAAGTTGGAAGCCTCCCTTGGCCCCAAAGTTCTCCTCAGCTCTCAAACTTGACCAAAAATGAGTGAAATGACAAAATGTATCAAAGAAATTGGCCTAAGCCTTATTTATAGGCTGAAACTAACGAAACTGGGCGCTCAGGCGCCAATTCAGAGCGCCTGAGCGCCAATTGCATGTTGTAAAACATGCTCTCTAACCCTATTGGCGCCTAGGCGCCCACTCCCAGCGCCTAGGTGCTCTAGCTCGCCTAAAAATGACTTTTTGGCTTCTGAAACTCCTCTTTTCAATTCTCTTTATGTTCTTCATCAATTCCATGCTTCTTGGCCTTCCTTCTCCTTCAGTTTCTGCACTCCAAACCTAACCAACAAGACAAGGAAGATTCTAGAAGCTCCAAGAGCTCATTAGCACAAGAAGTCCCTCATAAAACACAACAAAACCATGCAAGTCCTAAACTTTACTTAAAATGCAAGAAAACTACCTAAAAAACTACTAAATTACCAAAACGAAATAAAAACTAAAGAAAAGAATAAAAATGCATGAGAATGCATGAAACACTACATGAGACTCAACAAAAAGACTCAAAACAACCAAACAAATGACCCTAAAAACACTACTAAAATAGGGTCATCACACCACTATACTCAACGACAGCTCGCCCTCGAGCGTAAAAAACACTCGCTTGCCCTCAAGCGCAAGAAATGCTCCCACACAAGTGCTCACAACAAGGAATACTTCACAAAAACAGGGGGACAAAGTAATCACAGCTAGTTTCAAGAGAAAGACCCAACAACCTACTTCATGCCTCTTTTGAAGAGAGAAGAGTGTAGAGTCCATTCATGAGAAGCATTTAGAACTAAAAACCCTAGGATGAGATGTTCATTTAGTGCACTGAGCACACAAACAAGTTCATAGGTCCTGAATGTCATTCACTCAATAGCAACAAAGATCAAACATGCAAATATTCAAAGAGACTTCCATAAGGGTTGAAACATTGGCTAGGTAAAACATGATGGTGGTTGGTCCCTAAAGGAAAACTAGGCTTTCAAGCACATTGAGTGTGGTCCTCTTCTAATAACCCCGGAGCTTACAACACTTTTCTTTGCACAAGTCTCTTGCACCCAACTTTTCAAACCCTTTTTTTCTTTTTTTTTTCAACTCCAGCTTTTTGTTAGGAGTTCTTTTTCTTTCTTTTTTTCCACTGTTCTTTCCTTTGGGGCAAGAGACTATTTCTCATTTTTTCCAGCTCCACACAACACAACAAGGACCATCACTCCCCCAATATTCCATCCAAACAACCATCCCAAACTTTTGGCTACAAAAAGATTCTCCAATTAAGCTCAAATGGGACAACTAAGGGCAATGTTCAACCACGAACTCAGAATCTCAAGAAATGCTATAAGTCTCAAGAATAAAACAGAAATCACTAAGCATGCTATGAGTGAAATTAACGCAGAACCAAGAATTGCAAGTGAGTCAGGATCCTCTAGATAATTTTTATGGTGAAGGGTCAAAGATAGACCCTTAATGGACTCACACCGACTCCTTTCTCAAGAGACACTCGGAAGACCGAAGTCTCCTCCTCTCTTCCCCAACATGCAATCACTCATCCCCGAAACAACAAGTATTCACCAAAGCATTTTCAAAAACAGCACTAGTAGGGAAGCAAACCTATAGCTAAAAGCATGTGAGTATAGGGAAGTAAAGACCCAAAAATAAAACCAACTAAAACAATGCATGATCAAAAGAAAACAAAATCTATAAATTGAAAATATGCTAAAAATGCATGACCTAAACTAAGAGTAGAGTTACCTCAGCACAATCACTCCATGGGGTCATGGTCACCCCTTCCATCGCCATAATCCGGATGAACTCCGGCATCATGCATCAAGCTCAAGTCTATCATCCCCTGCTCCAAGGTATTAAAATCCAAGGGCCCATTGTACCTGGGGTCTGATGTGCTACCTCCCCTCCAATGGAGGTCAAGATCCCTGTGTAGGCGATCTTGCCTCAAAAACATCCGCCCGAAAGCGGCCTCCATCCAAGTAGGAGAAGGGTCAGCACGTGGTGGAGTAACCACCTCATTCACCACCTCAACATCCTCTGCTTCCTCCTCTTCTTCTTCTTCTTCTTCTTCTTCATCTTCCCCCGCTGGCTCCTCAGGATCCTCTTCCTCTTCATCCTCTTGAGGCATCCTTGCTGTCCATTCCTTATAAAGTTGAGTGATCCTCTCCTTACTGAGCAGAGGTGCCACAGGCAACCTCTTCTCAATAACATGGACTGGCCTCCTAGCTCTATCCCTCACCGCATGAATCAAAGAGCAAATCAAGTGAGGAAAGATGGGCCGATGCTTGTCTTTACTCCTGTTGTAGAGGGAATAAATCCGACCAGCAATGATGGTGGCCACGTCCATAGGATGGCCTCTCATGATGCAATAGATAGCAACCAACGTAACCTCTCTAACTTCAGATTTGTTAGAGCTAGGGATGAGGGAATCCTGCAAAAACTCAGCCCAAACTCTAGCCAGCGGTGTCATATCCTTCCTCCTCACAAAAATAATCTCATCATCAACTGCTTCCCAGTCCCGCGCAGGCCTAACAATCACTGCCTTCATGTCTTCCAAGATCTCCGGTGACTTCTCCTTTAAGAGCTCATGATAAGTGTCCTTCTCGGGAAAAGCTCCTTCTCTTGGTCCTCCGTGAGGAGACCAAGATGCCTGCGAATGACTGCTGGATTGTAGTCAATCACATCTCCCCTGAACCAAGATGAATTCACCGGTGGCCTGGACCTGTCCTCTTGATTGTCACAGTAGGTGTTCGCGTAGAACTCCCTAACCATGACTTCACAAGCAAACGGAATGGGGTTGACCCAATTCTTCCACCTCCTAATCTCCATGGCTTCTTGCATGCCCAAGAGGTCTCTTCTTCCCTCCCGATACAAAACTCCCCGCTCCTTCACACACTCCTTGTGTGCTAGGTGAGTTCGGTAAAACTCCTCCTTAGTTGCTGATAGGAAGCAGGAGCGATCAAAACTCCGGGAGGTGGAGGAAGAAGCTGCAGCTCTTGTGTTGGTTCTTGCTCTTTTCACAGGCATCTGCAAAGTTGTTAGCCCAAACACAAGCCACAAACGTTAGAAATGTTAGTTCAAAAATAAAAAAGAAAAGAAAGAAGAAACTTTGTACAAAAACAAAAATAGAACAACCTAAGAGCACCCAACAAGTTTCTTAGTGATTTTGGCAAAGAAAGAAAGACTACCACAAGCACTTGCCAAAAATCGACTAAGAGAACCCATTGAGGCATTCTATCAAAACACCTTGTAACCAAAAGCTAAACTAAACTAATCCACAAAATCCTAACTACCCAATCCTCACAAATCTGCAACCCCTTTCTAATTAAACACAAAATCAACCACCAATGAGTACATACAACCCAAACCCAACTTGCATTAACACAAATCACTCACCCAAACCCCCTTGTAAACATGCATTGTGAATCCCATGAACAAAAATGAAGGAAAGTGAAAGTTGGAACTTACCTTGACTTGAGAGTGAGTGGGTGCAAATGAAAGGAACTTGAAACAATGCAGAACTTAGAAGAAAATGGGAGAGCTAAAGTGTGTGCAAGTGAGAAATGAGAAGTGGAAATGGGGTTTGGAGAGAGTGGGGTGCGTTTTTTTATGAAGGAATGGGAGTAAAGAGTGGGAAAATGAAAAGGTTGGAGTTTTAAAACCCAAAATTTAAGCAAAAACACGTACAGGAGCGCTCGAGCGCTCGAGGGGAAGGCTCAAGCGCTCACACCAGTGCCAGAGGCAGTGCCTCTGCCACTAATTGGTGCCTAGGTGCTCCTGAATTGGCGCCTAGGCGCTCAACCCAGTTTTTTCACAAAATTTTTTTACTTTTTTTCCTTTTTTTTTTGGAAATAAACACCTAAAATACTACAAAATTAAAAAAAAAAGTAAATAATAAAATTAAAAGAATGGGTTGTCTCCCATTTAGCCCTAGGTTATAGTCCTAGGTGGACTCTCCTTCCGATGGTGTTAGGAAGGAAATTCCTTTCCATTGATTAACTTACCACAAGTGCAAGGAAGAAACCTTGCACAAAACCTCTGGAGTAAATCCTCCCATGAGGCTATGTCCTCTTGCTCATCAAACCAAGCTCTAGCCTCCCTTGTCAAAGAATGAGGGACGAGTTTAATCTTCACTTCATCACTTGAAACGCCCTCAATCTTAGCAAGGGTGCTAGCTTGGGTAAACTTCACCATATGAGCATGTAAGTTCTCATACTTGGACCCCCCATACTTGTTACCATTAACAAGCTTGATGAGAGCCGGATGGAACTCATCAATTTGGGCATTAACTTTGGGATCTCTTCCGGAACCTTCGACCTACTTCTAATCACATCACAGACAAAGTCATTGTCATGGTTAGTCTCAATCATAGGATTAAAAACAGAAAATCGTACCTTTTCCTTACCAACACGGAGAATGAGGTGACCCTTGTCAATGTCAATCTTAGCTCTACCAGTAGCTAAGAAAGGTCGACCAAGAATGAGAGGAATCTTCTCATCCTCCTCCATATCAAGCACAACAAAATCCACGGGGAACACATACTTGTCCACCCGCACCATTACATCCTCCACAATCCCATATGGAGTCTTAAGGGATCGATCCGCCAATTGCAAGGAGAGCATGGTTGGGGTAACCTCTCCTAGGTTAAGCCTCTCAAACATGGTGAGTGGCATCAAATTGATGCTTGCTCAAGATCACACAAGGCTTCCACATCCGCCATGCCTTCAATTTCCACCGGAATAGTGAAACTTTCTGTAACAACCCGATTTCGGTGGCGTCACTTTAGTAACCAAAAGTAAACTTAATGCGGAAAAACGTGAAATATTTTTTTTTCGATAATAACTAAGACAAGACTGAATTAAATAAAACCCAAAGCGAAAGTAATAGAGCTAATATACAATATATAAACAGCCCCCGCTGTAAGTAACCTCGTCACGAGTAAACCTCCAGTGACGGAAAGAAAAGTGTAACGCCCGAAGGCAAAATGTACAAACCAAATCTAAAGGTAAGTGTCCGCAACACTATCCCTCAATACTGAGAATAAGCTGGCCCATCGGCCTGAAGCAAGACCTCCTAAGTCCAACCAACTCTCTGTGATTCTCGTAAAGAACCACACAAAAAGCTATAGGTGGGAAACTACCCTGTCCCCAAAGAAAACAAATGATGTTCAGAGCTAAGACTCTACTCCTACACTAATCCCATCTCGAGGAGCTCACACCAGCACTAAAACCTACATGCTAGCATGATCGTCGCCCGAATCTGAATCCAGAACGACCTAGTCTATGTACACCATCCGTCCTCCTCTCGCTACCGCGATGCGCTCCTGTTCCAGCTTCTCCACTCTAGTCTCCCCCGAAGGGTGAACCGTCATGAACCAGCCCGCCAAAGACATCTGACAAAGGGCGTTTGTCCGCCAAAGCACACACAGAAGACGCGAGGGTCAACTCCAAAGAATTATGTAAATAATAGCACCAATAGATATAAATAAGATAATAGCCACTTAGGCTTATAACTAGGGATAACATCCTAGGGTTGCATATTTCCACAAAGAATAGAACGACTGTAAATCACAGTTAACATACATCAAGTAGAACTAACAACTATCAAACACACTCATTAACTATGTCAATATGCATGTCGCATGAAATGATATGCAGGTTAACCCAGTCAACCAATATGCAATCCGGAACGGATGGACATCATCGGATCAGCCCTTCACCAGCCACGGTGGTGCCATTTCGGCCCGTGATGCCTCTTACTCCAACAACAATGGTAGCCAGATCTGCTACTAAGAGTCGCCTAATAGCGCTCTTACGCGGAAATCCGGGTCTTATGACCATTTTGGAATCCACCGAGGTCCGGTATCACGCCGTGTATTAACCTCCAATCCACCGAGGTCCGGTATCACGCCGTGTATTAACCTCCTATGTATGCATGAGTGCAATGTGATTAGCCAAACAACGTCTCCGACCTCACTCGACACGTCGCCACGTGTTCTAGGTAAATTAATGTCTCTAAAAGCTTACCCTAAGGTAAAAGTCGATTCTGCGACAAAATACAATAATCATAAAATGAGTGCAACCACTCACGATAACTCTTCGAGTCATCAATGCTCTCACGAAGTCTCACGCTTCAGTGGAGTCTCACACATTCACAAAGTTTCACGCTTCAGTGAAGTTTTATGCTTTCACAAGGTCTCACGCCTCAGTGAATTTACACACTTGCACGAAGTCTCACGCTTCAGTGAAGTTTCATGCTCTCACAAGGTCTCACGCCTCAGTGGAGTTCCATGCTTTCCACAAGGTCTCACGCCTCAGTGGAGTATCCGCATTCACAAGGTCTCACGCCTCAGTGAAGCTTCATGCTGTTCACGAGGTCTCACGCCTCAGTGAAGATCCATGCTTTCCACAAGGTCTCACGCCTCAGTGGAGTATCACGCATTCACAAGGTCTCATGTAAGGCCCAAGTTTTAACGCTTTGGATAAGTGAATAAAATAAAAAAAGTTATTTGATTAAGATAAATTTGGGAAGGAAAGAGGTTCAGGAAAAGTCCAAGAATGTATCGAAAAACCGGAAGAGTTATAGCACGACTAA
>NC_080043.1:46539908-46590996 GCF_012489685.1 Lotus japonicus
TTTCTCGAACTATCAGGGATTCCGTTTCGGCAAACTTCCGAGAATTGGAATTTGACGTTCGTACTTTCCAGGATTTCGCATCGAAATGATGTTTAAGGACGGAAAAGAGAAGTTCTAACATTTCTCTGAGGATTTTTGGAATTAGTTTCCATCGTGTCCTAAAGCGTAAATTAACTATTCACTAATACCTTTGACCTAGGATTAAGCGTATGTTAGTCGTGCTATAACTCTTTCGGTTTCTTCGATAAATTCTTGGACTTTTCCTGAACCTTTTTCCTTCTCAAATTTATCTTAATCAAATAACTCTTTTATTTTATTCACTTATCCAAAGCGTTAAAACTTGGGCCTTACATTACTACCCTCCAAAAAGAAAGTTTCGACCTCGAAACTTAAGGGTCAGTAAAAAGTTCTGGGTACTGTTCCTTGATCTTTTCCTTCAGCTCCCACGTCGCATCGCCGGTGTCCTTGTTCCAAATAACCTTCACTAACTCGATCTCTTTTCCCCTCAACTGCTTTATCCTTGTGTCACCAATGCTGATTGGCGGTGTCTCGAAAGACAAGTTATCCTTCAACTCAATGTCATCCAGCTCGATAACATGTGTCGGATCAGCAATATACTTCCTCAGTTGTGTCGCATGGAATACATCGTGAATGTTTGATAGAAAAGGCGGTAGTGCGATCTGATAAACTACCGGTCCTACACGACGAGTAATCTGATAAGGTCCAATGAACTTTGGCGTAAGCTTTCTTGACTTGATTGCTCGACCAACTCCTGTAGTCTGGGTAACTCGCAGAAACACATGATCTCCTTCTTCGAATTCCAGGGTTCTGCGCCTTTGATCTGCATAGCTCTTCTGTCTACTCTGAGAAGCCTTCATCTTCTCTCTGATCTGTTTAATCTTCTCAGTTGTCTGTTGCAGAAGTTCCGGTCCTACTAACAAATTCTCTCCATCTTGATACCAACATAAAGGTGTTCTACACTTGCGGCCATACAAAGCCTCATACGGTGCCATACCTATGGTCGTATGAAAACTGTTGTTGTATGTGAACTCAATCAGTGGCAATAGGGTGTCCCAACTGCCCTTGTTGTCTAACACGCAAGCTCGTAGCAAATCCTCCAATGATTGGATAGTTCTCTCAGTTTGCCCATCAGTCTGTGGATGATAAGCAGAACTTAATCTCAGCCTCGTTCCAAAGCATTATGAAGAGCTCCCCACAAATGTGAAGTAAACTTCGGGTCTCTATCGGAAACGATACTTGTTGGCACTCCATGACGTCGCACAATCTCAGCTATATAAATCTCTGATAGCTTATCCACGTTGTACGTAGTTCTCACAGGTATGAAATGAGCTGACTTAGTCAATCGGTCCACGATTACCCAAATCGAATCATATCCCTTTTGAGTTCTTGGCAACGCCACGACAAAATCCATCGATATGCTATCCCATTTCCATTGAGGTACATCCAAACTTTGTAGCATACCCGAAGATTTCTGATGTTCCACCTTCGCCTTTTGACAGATTAAACATGCAGCTACATATTCTGCCACTTGTCTCTTCATCCCTGGCCACCAAAATTCACCTTCAAGTCCTGATACATCTTTTTCATTCCAGGGTGAATGCTCAACTTGCTTTTGTGACCTTCGTCCATAATCAACCTCCTTAAGTCAGGGTTGTTAGGTACGCACACTCTATCCTTGCATCGCAGGATATTGTCACTCCCTACCTTGAATTCCGGGTCCTTACCCTGAATTACTAAATTCTTATTTTCCGAGTAAAAATTCATCTTGTAACTGTTGGTCTCGGATTTCTTCCATCAATCCATTGGTGATCTTGATCGTCCCAAACTTCAGTTCTCCCTCAGATGCTCTCACATCTAAGCTCAAATCTCAAAATTGTTCCAGCAGTTGCAGCTCCTTAACCATCATTGATGAGATATGCATCTTCCTGCTCAATGCATCAGTAACGACATTAGCCTTTCCAGGATGGTATTGTAAGGTAAAATCGTAATCCTTGAGAAATTCCATCCAGCGTCGTTGTCTCATGTTCAACTCCTTCTGGTCAAACAAGTACTTTAAGCTCTATGTCGTCCTGCTCGACCACTCGTGTCAGTTCTATGTTGGAAATAACATTGGTTGACGCTACGTGCAATTGCACAACCTTAACCACTTGATCCTTTACTTTTGTTCGTCCAAAAATTCGGCTTAAACTCAGTACACCTCTGGCATTCCAGAGTGAATGTTCAACCTGTCCTCGTGATCTCCACTCATGATTCAAAACTTAACTCGGTCGCTCTATAACTCATAGACGAACTATTCCCTTGGAATCTACTAGTCCATTAACGTCGATTCCAACTTCGTAACTATCCTCATTCGCACCATGAAATCAATCTTCTACTTAGTCATCACTCAAAGTAAAACTCGACGTGAGTCTTTATACCTTGTGCATCGCTAGACCCAATCCCTTTTAACATCCATTCATCAGCAACTTATAAGCTAATCACCATCTTAATATCTTACAATCCATTATTGTCATCTCCCCTTTTTCGAGACTTCCCTTACTTGAACCATAAAACCAACCTTCACTTATTCACAACCCACTTTACAATTACCTAAAATCCTTAACACTTCCCCCAAATCCGAACTTATTCCCTAGAAAATCAAACCATAGTTGTACCTCAGGAAACTTAACTAGTCATTTTATCATCCGATCCCTCAACATTCGGAGGTTTAACTACAATCATTAATGCCAACACCACTAAATCTCTGATTCGAACATGATTTTCACCTCCCAAGGTCAATCTTAACCCTTAAATCCTCACTTAACTTAGTGAAATTCACTTGCTAACCCCAGCATGCAATATCGGACTCCATAACAAAGTTCCATTCACTCTTAGACTCTAAGAAATTTGTCCACATATAACAACCTCAAGTATTAATCTTAATACTAACTCTTTATTTCCGTAACTAGATCGTCCTCCCATCAATCCGATACTTAGTCTCTCGATCAAAACCTGACAAACCTTGAGTCCTACGCACTTAAGACAAGAATTCATAGACTTAAAACCTAAACTTTCACCACGTTTGGACCTCAAATGTCCTTTAATTCTTCAATACTTCTTAAATGAATATCCATTTCTTAAACTATAACTCCTCCCCAAAGGAGATCAACTACTTAACAAGAACTTTACTTCCCAACTCAACTAATCCTCGATCCAATCAAATTAATCTTACCAATCCATCTATCAAAGTCCATTGCCAGTTCTGATTCCGAATATCACCCCCTCAATATTAAGTTGATCAGGCCTAATACATCGAAGGTGAAGATTTAGAAAAACCCACTGGAACAGTCGATGAGTTCCTAACATCCAGTAGTCACAGAGATCTTGATATTAAATCCTCAATGATGCCGCTACGGAACTACACACTCTCGACACCATACATATACTATCCATACGGAATCTCTCTGAGATTCATCCTTCAGCTTCTAGCTTCTTGTTAAACGCATCGGTGCAAGACTACTTTCTAGGCTTAACGTGTTATTCTGAACCTCGTGTAACTTCTATAGTTTAAACACGAGCAACGGTCAAATAAAGTATTATTAGGCGTAATAACTATAAAGTCAATGCTTAAACAATTTAAGTAAAATTGGTGCGTCGCATGTGCTACGAGAGTAATGGAGCGTATTATACTAGAATGAGAAAGAATAGTTAGAAGGTTACCATCGTTTGTGCGCTCTCCTCTGACTAGTCGACCAGCTCCCTCGCCGCACGAGATATAGACTCCTCCCCGTGCAGCAGGATGTCTTCCTCTTACCGTAGGCACAGATGGCTCAACCCTGGTTACATTGCAATCCTTGGCTTGATGCCCCGGGCGATTGCAGTTGAAACATAGAGGTCTCCCGTCTGGACACTTGTTAGAGTGGTGCCCCACCTTCTTGCACCTGTAACACGTTACTTGCTTCCTCGCCCCTTTAGATTTGGCAGGAAGTTTACCCTTCATCTTGTTGTCAGACGGTCCCGCTTGGAACGTCCTACAGTTCACGGCCAAATGTCCACGTTGTTTGCACTTGAAGCATTGTGGTCCAGTCACTGAGCACTGAAAGGCGTAGTGTCCAAGCTTTCCACAACGGAAACATGACACAGCCTCCTGGCCAATAGTTGTGGTCGTCGACTTGCGTGATCCTGGAATAGGGTCTCTTCCCTCAGGATGCTGGTATGGCTTCCACCGTCGGTGCTCCTGAGAACCTGATCTCATTGGTCCTCCAGTTCCAGCTCGGTCCAATCCACTATGCTGGTACTTGGACGCCTGGATTAGCGGTTGAGGTTGCTCACGTGCCGCCTCCTCAGCGCGTCTGTAAGCGTCCTCAGCAGCCTGATTCATCATTGCCTCAATCATGGTAGCTATTGCCTTCGCCATACGGTCAGGGCTCACCATCCTATGCTTAGTCAACAAACAGTTAGTACTCATCATCGGATAGCATCTAACATACTATACAATATGATTAAGCAATAACTTCAATCAATTCTAAGCGAGAAATCGCTTGGCAGACAATCAATTTTTTACTCTTTGCAGAGTCACACAACCTAGCACAGAAGACCTATTCCCCAAAGACTCCCGAAAGACTCGACTAAGCTCTGATACCACAATGTAAACACCCCGATTTCGGTGGCGTCACTTTAGTAACCAAAGAAATAACTTAAGCGGAAAAACGTGAATTATTTTTTTTTCGATAATGTAAGTAAAGACAGAAAGAGATGAAACTCTAAAACGAAGATAACAGAACTAATATACAATATGATTACAGCCCCCACTGTAAGTTGTAAACCACGTCACGAGTAAACCTCCAGTGACGGAAAGTAAAAGAGAGTAACGCCCGTAGGCAAAAGTACAAACCAAGGTAAAAATATTGTGTCCGCAACACTAAACCTCAAAATCTGAGAACAAGTTGGCCCAGCGGCCTAAGAGAAGACCCCCTAGATCCAACCAGCTCTCTGTGATCTCCATAGGAAACCACACAAAAAGCTACCGGTAGGAAACTACCCTGTCCCCAAAACTGAAGCATGACGGTCAGAGCATCGACACTACTCCTACACTAACCCCATCTCGAGTAAGTCGCTCGGTGGCCAGCGGGGTCGACCACCCCTGAACCGTAGTCCTCCTGATCAAGCTTCTTCAACCTAGTTTCCCCTGAAGGGTGAACCATCGTGAACCGGTCCGCCATACTCAACTGACAATGGCGTAGTCCGCCCAAACACACACAGAAGACGCGAGGGTCAACTCCAAAGAATTATATAAATAATAAAACCAGATATATAGGGTAATAATTATTTAGCCTCTCAGGCTTATACGTTTAGGGATAAAATCCTAGGGTTGCATATATCACAATGAATATGAAGATCATAATAACAATTAGCATGCCTCAAGTAGGATAAACAGGTACCAATCACACTCAGCAACTAAGTCAGCATGTATGTTGCATGAAATGCAATGCTGGGTAACAAAATGCATTCCGGAAGAAGGATGGACACCATCGAGTCAGCCCTAACACCGGCCAAAGTGGGACCATTCCGCTCGGGCGTCTCTTACACCACACAAAAGTAGTCAGATCAGCAGTGAACCCGTAGGTCTGCCATTCCGTCTGCTACTGAGGACCACCGTAGTGTCCTAAATATGGAAATCCGGGTCTTATGACCATTTTGGAATCCACCGAGGTCCGGTAATCCGCCGTGTATTAACCTCAAAATGAGTGCATGAATGCAAGTGATTAGCCAAACAACGTCTCCGACCTCACTCGACACGTCGTCACGTGTTCTAGCTAACTTATTGTCTCTAAAAAGCCTACCCTAAGGCAAACGTCGATTCTGCGACAAAATGAATTAATCAAAAGAAGAAGATACTTTGGAACTCATGGTTCCCGGCTAAACTTTAGATAGCCAAACAATAAACTGCTCATCGAGCGAAAAGGTACCGAGTACTTGGAAACTTATAGTTCCCGGCTAAACTTTAGATAGCCAAACATTAAACTGCTCATCGAGCGAAAAAGTATAAGCATACTCGGAAACTTGTAAGTTTCCTCAAGACTTGGACTCGACGACACTTCTCATATTTCCCAAACTAATATTCAGGCTCTAAGCTCTTATCTAAGGGTATCATTATTGTTCAAAGGATTTAGAAATTGATTAATGTCTTATGAGTTTTCCGTGATAAAATAGTTTTCATTTTAATCTTATAATACTTCCTAAGAGTTTTTAGAGATCCCATAATCTCAAATAATTCCCTGAGAAGGTCTCGATCCATTAAAACATAACAAGGTCCGAACTTCGTTCGTCCTTTAAAACTCTCTCAAAATCTCATAAAAATTTGGCATGACCTGCCCGTAATCCTCACTCCTCAGAATCTCATGTATAAGTGGAATAGCATAAATAAAACAGCTCAGTCAAAAGCATAAACAGCATATTCCAACACATCCTAAGTTAACCATGTAGCACATAGCATGTGAATCATTTAGCACACAATATCATGGCATCAAATACTCAACAAGTTCGGCCGAAGCCTCAGAAATCATTTCAGACATTTAGCAATTAGGTGCATAACACATAAATCAAGTCGACTTTCATCGACACCTAAAGCATTATCTAGTAATTCAGAGAGTAGCCCTCACCTGTAACTCCTCCAGCGTTTTCCTCACAACCTCCTTCACGTTCCTCGCCTTGATCTCCAGGAAACTCCTCAAAAGAACCTTAAGCCAAATCACAGAAATCAACACATTGAGTCAGAAACTCAGCAAGCAATAAGTCCTAGGGTTACACGGTACATTACAAACTCTGTGGTACGACAATCTAACGCGTTAAGACAAGTTTTCGAAAAAGTCGGATTTCCTCCCCCCTTGGTATAGCTCTCGGCCACTTTCCTTAATTGGGAGGGTCGATTTTTCTTCGATCAAACTTGGTTCCTAGGTTAACATAAGCCGTAACTAAGACGGTTCTAGGCTCGGAAAAATTTTCGGATCGAAAACTGATATAGGGGTAGTTTGGTCATTATTTTTAGCTCAAAATTTCAAAATTGGATTTTTGAAAAACAGATTGGATGGAGACGTCCACAACGACGTTTATGACGACAAATCCTACTAGCACTAAGCCAAGTCGATAGATTAGAGCTTAAAGGTTGCGACTTTACCGAAAAATGGGTATTTAAGGTAGAAATTGATCCCGGCGGCATTTCGTCGACATTCGACAAAATCTAATCCGCAGAACACGCTCAGGAGCATGCAGGGAAGAAGTTTAGACGCTGAAATCAGCTTATTTGGACAGTTTTACAAAATGCTCCAAACTTTGAGCTCAGAAAAACATAGAAAAAGTCGACAGATCTGACGATCAGAAGCGAGATATAGTTTACCTACCTCAAGGTCTTCGATTAGCAACGATCGGTGAAGAAAACGGGCAAAGATTCGCGAAAATCCGGATCCTCTCTTTCTCTCTAGCTGCTCACGGTTTTGGGGGAGGGAATGGGTGCCTTTTTGCAAAAAATCAAATTTTCAAGCTATTTATAGGTTTTGGAAAAAGCGGAAAAAAGATTTTTTTGCGATTCCGATTTTTCCTGCGCGTTCCTCTGCGCATTCTAAGATAGGTTCTGGCGACAGAATTCCAGAACTCAAAACAGGATTCTTGGAATTAAACCAAAAGATCCAAAATCGGCATAAGTCGGTGTAAGTCGGATTATCCCGAAAAACTACTTTTTGCAGTGATCGTCGGATGAGAAAACTTCCTTCTGAAGAAAGATTAGGAATGATGAGAGAAATAGGAGAACGCGGGTGGAATCTTCATTTGCAGCTCCGAATAGAAAAAGTCTTCATCGTCTGTCGATCTTAGGTTTTCTCGAACTATCAGGGATTCCGTTTCGGCAAACTTCCGAGAATTGGAATTTGACGTTCGTACTTTCCAGGATTTCGCATCGAAATGATTGTTTAAGGACGGAAAAGAGAAGTTCTAACATTTCTCTGAGGATTTTTGGAATTAGTTTCCATCGTGTCCTAAAGCGTAAATTAACTATTCACTAATACCTTTGACCTAGGATTAAGCGTATGTTAGTCGTGCTATAACTCTTTCGGTTCTTCGATAAATTCTTGGACTTTTCCTGAACCTTTTTCCTTCTCAAATTTATCTTAATCAAATAACTCTTTTATTTTATTCACTTATCCAAAGCGTTAAAACTTGGGCCTTACACCTATGGTCCAACTGACTCACTGTGATCCCTCAGTAAGAGAACCACACGAAAAGTCATGCGTCGGAAACCTACCCGATCCCAAAAGCAAAACGAATCAGAGCTCTACACAAAACATGACGCCTGCCCAAACCTAACCTCCCAGTGCCAAACCCACAACGATCTGAAGTCGGCAAGTTGAAGCTCAACTCCATGCGCCATAGAACTCCTTTCGTCAGACGTCCACGCTTGTCAGTCCGGTCCTCCATGACCCTTCCCCGATACGTCGCCCGGTGAACAGCTACATCGATCACCCAAGTGGTGGGGGCATCCCGATCCAACAGCTCATATCTGGTCCCCCCCGAGGGAGAGACCGTCGAGAACCAGCCAACCATCGACATCTGGCAGCAGGCCGACCGCCCAAACACAAACATACAAACAAAGCCAAGGCGCTAGGGTCAACTCACAGCAATAAGTACATATACACTCAACATGTGACGGGGTATATATATAAGTTGTTATATAAGCATATAAGTAATCCTAGCATGTTATGGCTCTAACATTGCTTCAATAAACAAACAACACACAGTCTTAGTCAGCATGAATGTATGCGTGAAATGCACAATATGAATCCGGATTTGTGACGCGTTCCCGTTCGCCACAAGTGAAGCATTCCCGTTCTTCACTATGGATGGACCATTCCCGTTATCCATCCTGGATGAAATCCATCCTGGATGAACCATTCCCGTTATTCATCCTTGGTGAACCATTCCCATTATTCACCATATGATGAACCATTCCCGTTATTCATCATTTATGCAAGGTGAACCATTCCCGTTATTCACCATGATATGCACAGGTGAACCATTCCCGTTATTCACCCGATTGAATGCAACGTGGTTAGCCAAACAACGAATCGCCCTTACCACGAAAGTGTTTAGCTCACAACCCAATCTCAACAAACCTATGAGTTAGTGTCGGTCAATACAACACAACTCGGAGTAAGTGTCGGTCAATACAACACAGCTCCACCAACAAGAATACACAAGGGTCTAGTGTCGGTCAATACAACACAGCCCAAACAACAAGAGCGCTAAGTGTCGGTCAATACAACACCGCTCCAACAACAAGAGAACCCAAGGGATTAATGTCGGTCAATACAACACAACCCCATCAACAAGAGTACGTAAAGTACTCGGTGACTTTCAATCATCACCATAGCTCACCTTAGTGGCTTTCCCCAATTCCAATAACTCACAACAAAGGTCGACTTTTCCCCGTCTTTCGTAAATATTTTCCCCTTCAGTTTTCCTATACTTAAACATTAATAAAAATGATTTCAATTCAGATTAGTCAGGTTATGAGTTTATTTCTCAAAATCTAGGTTTCCCAAGTCTTTAGTTTTCGAAATTCTAATCCTTCTACGTTTTCCGAAAACCAACCACCCAAAAGAAGTTTCCCGGGGAAAGTCTAAGTAAACCAACAAATACCAACCAGGCTAGGTCTCAAACCCCTCATTTGGACTTGCCTAGGGTTGCTCATCCAACCCAAAATATCAAAGATCACCAGATCAATGAATCTCCACTCCGAAGTCGCGTCAAAACGCTCAATTCAACACAACATCACATCATAAGTTATGAAAACATTCATAACAATAAACCATCATCATAATCAATATCATAGCAAAGCATAAGTCGAATTTATCGACGCCTATCATGCAATCATAGCTAATATATATGTAAGTTGCCCTAACCTCGAGCTGTTCCAGCTTCGCAAACAAAGTTCTCCTCAAACAATTGCTCTGAGTCTTCCAAAGTTCCCTCAACTGAACCTCGGAGAAAAACAAAGCAGAATCCAAACAAAATCGATTAGTTCGATCGCAAAACAATACATAAACGATAGACAAAGCATTAAAGCTTCAGAATAGGACAATCAGGTACGAAAAGACAAGTTTTCGAAACCGAAAAACTCCCCCCTAAAGGAAATAGTCCACGACCTCAAAGGAAAAAGGGCTTCGACTCTTTTTCTTTGATCAAATCAATTCACAAGGTAGTTTTAGGATAAAACTAAGGCAAAGAAACTGTCGGAACAATTTTCGGACAATCGGGCCGAAATACGGCTATCCAGGGGCATTTTGGTCCAAAATAAAGGCTCAAAACTTCAAAGTTATCAGTTCTGAAAACAAATTTGACAGCAACGATCCTCATGACATCCGTGACAACAAATCCTAAAGGCACGAAGTCAGATTAAGTCTTTTTGACAATAAAGTTTCGAAATGTGAGACAAAAAGGGTTTTGAAACAGTTTTTCAGATCCTGGACAACTGGATCACAATCAGCGTTTACTGACAGAGGTTTTAGACTCAGGGGAACGTAAGGAACATAACCCAACCAAGAAATCGAAGAAATAGGACCATTTTAGAAAAAGCTCAAAACTGTGAGCACAGAAACGACTTCAGAAACTCAGCAGAAACAGAAATCAGAGATAGGAATCGTGCTAGTTACCTCAATACCTAGAAGTAGGGACGAACTGCACGAAGATCAGTCAAGTTTTCGCGAAAATCTCTCCTCTCCCTCTCTCTCCACAAACCGCGGCCTTGAATGGGTGAAATGGCAAGATTTTTGCTTTTTCGCCTATTTATAGGCGGGTGAAATCGCGGGAAAATGAAAATTTCGCGATTCCGATTTTTGCAGCACGTTCACCGAGGAATTCTAAGAGAGATTCTGGCGTCAGAATTCCAGAACTCAAAACAAGTATCTATGATTTGGGAAAAACGATATCTAAAATCCCAAAGGCGGTGTAAGTTAATCTGTCCCGAAAAACTACTTTTTGCTGTGATGCTCAAACGACAAAACTTCCTACTGAAGAAAGATTGGAAACGTCGAAACAAGTCTGGCACCACGGACGGAATCTTCGTTAGAAGTCCCGAATAGAAAAAGTCTTCATCCATCGCTCGAATCTAGGGTTTCGGAGCAAAGAAATTAGCGTCGGCGGGCATCCGAAAAGTGAAACCTATCATGCGTACAGTCCAGACTTCCGAAATGAAACGCTGGTCGAAGGAAAAATAAAGAGAATCTTTAAATTTTCCAAGAGTTCGAAATCTCACTTAAAACGTTGCTCTAAAAGCGATATAGCTTATACTGGACACGCTCGCCATAAGGCAGGTGTGCAGACGACTCGCACTAACTCCGAAAACGACTACGCAACATTCCTCAAGCAATTCCTGGACTTTCTTCTTCATTAATCTT
The DNA here is from genome assembly GCF_012489685.1 of Lotus japonicus. Taxonomy (NCBI): domain Eukaryota; kingdom Viridiplantae; phylum Streptophyta; class Magnoliopsida; order Fabales; family Fabaceae; genus Lotus; species Lotus japonicus. The sequence continues at coordinate 46,551,356 of NC_080043.1, forward strand.
TCTCAAATATCAAACTCTTGTCACGCTTACACTGATTCTACGCGTGAGTCGGAAACTGGCTTGTTCTGAAAATCCAGGTCTTACAATGGAGATGAGTCGGATGATTTGGAGATCATCATGAGAGAATGTGTGTTGTTGAAAGAAGTGTCTTTTGTCGCAGAATCGACTTTACCTTAGGGTAAGCTTTTAGAGACAATAATTTACATAGAACACGTGGCGACGTGTCGAGTGAGGTCGGAGACGTTGTTTGGCGAATCATTTCGCATTCATGCACCATTAATGAGGTATTAACACGAGACGGATTGCGGACCTCGGTGGATTCCAAAATGGTCATAAGACCCGGATTTCCGCGTAAGAGCGCTTGTAGGCGACTCTTAGTAGCAGACCGAAATGGAAGACCTTCGGGTTTACTGCTGATCTGACTACCGTTGTTGTTAGAGTAAGAGGCACGCGGGCCGAAATGGTCCCACCGTAGCTGGTGTTAGGGCTGATCCGTTTGATGTCCATCCCTTCCGGAATGCATTTGGTTAACTGGGTTAACCGTCATATCATTTCATGCAACATGCATGCTGACTTAGTTGCTGAGTGTGATTGATACTTGTTAATCCTATTTGATGTATGCTATTTGTTATTGCCGTTGTTTACATTCATTGTGGAGTGTGCAACCCTAGGATGTTATTTCTAGCTATAAGCCTAAGTGGCTATCTCTTATCTGTAACTATTGGATTTATTATCTACATAATTCTTTGGAGTTGACCCTCGCGTCTTCTGTGTGTGTTTTGGCGGACAACGCCCTTTGTCAGATGTCCATAGCGGACTGGTTCACAATGGTCCACCCTTCGGGGGGGATTAGATACGAGATGATAGACCAGGATGACCCCCGTTCGTGGGTGGTTGACCCCGCTAGCCATCGAGCGACGTACTCGGGGCGGATCATGGAGGACCATGTAGATAGGGTAGGATACTTGACGTCAGGAGTGCTGCGGAGATGCACTGTCAGTTTCAACTTGCCACCCGGTGTGCATTGCGGACCAGGAGTAGGAGGACCACCACCGCCAGCATCGTCTTCGGATTATGAGGACCCCTCAGAGGAGGAGCCTGTGGGAGTGCATTTTTCAGAGTCCAGTTCACCCACCGTTGCTGTTATAGATGATCATGGTTCGGGCCCTAAGCCCGAGAGACCAGCACCAGAGCGCATCGCGGTTGCGAGAGGAGGACGGGTAGTGTACATAGACTTGGTCGTTCTGGATTCAGATTCAGACGACGATCATGCTAGCATGTAGGTTTTAGTGCTTGTGTGAGCTCCTCGAGATAGGATTAGTGTAGGAGTAGAGTCTTAGCTCTGACTGTCATTTGTTTCCTTGGGGACAGGGTAGTTTTCCCGCCTATAGCTTTTTGTGTCGTTTCCTTACGGGAATCACAGAGAGTTGGTTGGACTTAGGAGGTCTTCTTTTCAGGCCATTGGGCCAACTTAGTCTTATTTTTGAAGGTTGTGTTGCGGACACTTAACCTTTCCTGTTGGTTTGTATATATTGCCTACGGGCGCTACACTTTCTACTTTCCATCACTGGAGGTTACTCGTGACGAGGTTGCTACATACAGCGGGGGCTGTAATATATATTGTATATTAGTTCTGTTATCTCTCGCATTTGCGTTTTATTTATTTCAGTCTTGTTTATATTATCGACGAAAAAAAAATATTTACGTTTTTCCGCATTAAGTTTATTTTTGGTTTCTAAAGTAACGCCACCGAAATCGGGGTGTTACAATTTCACTGGTGGTAGCCATTGTTTTTCACACCGGCCCGGATCACTGAACATTGTTAGGTGTGGTAATCAGAACTTGCGCTCTGATACCAATTGAAGGTATGAAGAACGGTAGAAAGTGTTACAACTGCACTTGAAACCTACAAGTGACTAACAATTACACTGACTTAGCTCACACTAAGATTCACTCTCTTAGTCTTCTCTAGGATCCGATCAACCTTGATCTCCTAAAGGTAACTAAACAAACAGTTTAACAAAGAATGTTTACAAGATATTTGCTTCTGAAAAGCTAATAGTAAACACAATGAATTCAGATGAATGAATGCTTGAATGTTTTTGAATATAGCTTGCGCGTGTGTAATTCTTCTCACCGCATCTTTCAATCTTCAGCCTCTATTTATACTCCAAGGATTAGGGTTTGAACGCTGCATGGAAATTCTACTGTTGGAGGGCAGTTCTGGAAATTCCAGCTTCTGCTGTGGCTGAGAATGTTAGGTAGGTCGTCAGGATAGTACATATGCTTTTGTACTTGGATAGCGACTTGACCTTTAAACCTAGGAGACTTCTGATCAGGGGAATGCTTCATGTTGGAACTTGTGAAGCCGGTTGATCAGAGTCAGAGGGAAAGCACAGATCCTCTGACCATTGTATCTTCTGATTCTGAACGCAGAGGGAAGTACATGGTCTTCAGAGTTTCCACTGTTCAGCTTCTGGATCTTTAGAGTCTTCTACACCATCAGAACATCTGAACCTTCTGAGTTTCTTGGTTGTTAGAACTTCTGGATCTTCAGAACTTCTGGTGACTGAGTCCATATCAGAGTTTGTATAACTTCAGATCTTCTGAAGCATTTCTACTGTTCAGAGTGAAAATAGATGTTGCGAAAGCGTTGCTTGGGTCACTTTTTATGCACAGTGCTTCAAATTAGTGTGAGACTGAATCAAGGTCAGAGCCTGTAAATAGCACACTCAGAAAAACACGTTAGAGTACAATAATTGTTCATACTCAAAAGGTTAACTTGTAATCATCAAAACATAGAGTTGTACTATGATGACCCTATTTTAGTAGTGTTTTTAGGGTCATTACTTTGGTTGTTTTGAGTCTTTTTGTTGAGTCTCATGTAGTGTTTCATGCATTCTCATGCATTTTTATTCTTTTCTTTAGTTTTTATTTCGTTTTAGTAATTTAGTAGTTTTTTAGGTAGTTTTCTTGCATTTTAAGTAAAGTTTAGGACTTGCATGGTTTTGTTGTGTTTTATGAGGGACTTCTTGTGCTAATGAGCTCTTGGAGCTTCTAGAATCTTCCTTGTCTTGTTGGTTAGGTTTGGAGTGCAGAAACTGAAGGAGAAGGAAGGCCAAGAAGCATGGAATTGATGAAGAACATATAGAGAATTGAAAAGAGGAGTTTCAGAAGCCAAAAAGTCATTTTCAGGCGAGCTAGAGCGCCTAGGCGCTGGGAGTGGGCGCCTAGGCGCCAATAGGGTCAGAGAGCATGTTTTACAACATGCAATTGGCGCTCAGGCGCTCTGAATTGGCGCCTGAGCGCCCAGTTTCGTTAGTTTCAGCCTATAAATAAGGCTTAGGCCAATTTCTTTGATACATTTTGTCATTTCACTCATTTTTGGTCAAGTTTGAGAGCTGAGGAGAACTTTGGGGCCAAGGGAGGCTTCCAACTTGTACTTTTTCTCAGGTTTTATTTACATTTTCTTCATGAATTCACTAGCCATGAGTGGCTAGTTTACTTTTTGCTTTGGGTTAAGAGATTCTATGAAACTTTAGTTTATAAATCCTATCTCTATGCATGAGTCTTGATTCAATCTTGTATTTCAATTCCTTATTGCATGTTTAGCTTTGGTGCACCTTTGCTATAGGCTAGATTATAATAGAATGGAAATTTGTTATGATTTAGGGACATGAATTGGAATAGATCCTTCTATACTTGCTTCTAGGAATAGAGTGAGGGTAGGGTTTTGTTGGCCTGAATAATTAAGCTATCATACCTCTTATGAATGTTTAAGTACACAAGGAATTGGGCTTATCTTTCAATTTGAGAGAATTACTTTTATGAGGAATCAACTAGTAAGTACATAGGCTATAACAACAAGATATAAATCAAGATATCACATGCATAGGATAGGTGGACTAAAATGGATTAGATGATCAAACACCCAAGGCAATTTTCCATCAATTGTTATTTACATCATTTTCAACATTGCTGTTTTGCAAATCTTTTGTCACAATCAACCAAAATCAATTTCTAAATTGTACTGTCTTAAGAACTTGCAAACTCTAGGCTTAAATCAGTAATTCTCACTCACAATCCCTGTGGTTCGATAATTTAAAACCCGGAGGTATTCGTGCACTTGCGAATTGACCAACAAGTTTTTGGCGCCGTTGCCGGGGATTGTTTGTGGTTTTCGGTTTAAGTTAAAGAGTTTGTTTGTTTGTTTTACTAAGCATTGCATTGAATAGGTGTTACTAACCTTTTCTCTGTTTTTGTGATTTTAGTTTATGCACAGTAGGCTTGGCACGGATCCATTGCTGTTTGATCCGAAGCCTGAACGTACTCTTCGCCGTCGTCGAGCCCAACAAAGGCTTGAAGCCATGGCTGCTCAAATGACGGAAGAGGAGATGCAAGCCCACATTGAAGAAAGAGTGAATGAGGCTCTTGCTCAAATACTTCAAGAGCAAGAATTGGAGAATGCCAATCGTTCTCTCAGAGACCTCACCTCGGCTGCCATGAGCTACGATTATCCGGGCAGCATAGTTTCCCCCGATGGCACGGGAAACTTTGAGCTGAGGCCGGCATTCATCAACTTGGTGAGCCAAAATCAGTATGGTGGAGGTGCTCTTGAAGATCCTCATGCACACATGGAGCGGTTTATCCGCAATTGCAACACCTACAGAGTTCAGAATGTTTCAGCGGACACAATCCGCTTGAGTTTGTTCCCTTTTTCATTGAGGGATACTGCTGAAGAGTGGTTGAATTCACAGCCCCAAGGTAGCATTACATCTTGGGAAGACTTGGCTGAGAAGTTCACCACAAGGTTTGTTCCAAGAGCCCTCTTGAGGAAACTCAAGAATGACATCATGACTTTTACTCAAACCACCGATGAGAATCTCTATGAAGCTTGGGAGAGGTTCAAGAAGCTCTTGAGGAGGTGTCCTCAACATAATCTTACTCAAGCTGAGCAAGTAGCAAAGTTCTATGATGGTCTCCAATAGTCTTCGAGGTTTGGTTTGGATGCGGCTTCAAGTGGAGAGTTCGATGCCGTACTTCCACAAGTGGGGTATGAGTTGACTGAAAAGATGGCTATAAGAGCCATGAACTCTAGTAATGATCGCCAAGCCCGAAGAGGAGTCCTTGAGGTTGAAGCTTATGATCAACTTATGGCCTCCAACAAGCAACTCTCCAAGCAAATGAATGAAATTCAAAATCAAATGAAGACTACCAAGATTGGTGGTCGAGTTGCCAAGGTGGAGTGCGTGACTTGTGGAGGGCCACATGACAGCGAAGAATGCACAGAGACTAGACCGGAGGAGGAAGTGAAGGTTATGGGTCAAGCTCGGAATGACCGATTTTCAAATACTTACAATCCAGGATGGAGGAATCACCCTAATTTTTCTTGGAGGCAAGGTAATAATGGGCAAGGAAATGGCTTTCAAAGACAATTTCCTAGCCAAGGATTTCAAGGCCAAAGCTCAAGACAACCTCAAGAGCGAGGAGAAGGTGAAAGTAGTGATTCCAAGAAGAGCTTAGAAGAGTTGGTGGAAACTTTCATCAACCGGACGGAGAATAATTACAAGAATCAAGAGGCGGCTATCAAGAATCTTGAGAATCAATTTGGCCAGCTGGCTAAGCAAATAGCCGAGAGACCTCAAGGTAAGTTTCCCTCCGACACTATCCCCAATCCTAAGCAAGAGAATGCCTCTGTTGTAGCCACTAGAAGTGGGAGGGTGATGAATGAATTGAAGAAAAAAACAGAGGGAGAAAAGAGAGAGGAGATAGTGGGAGGAGAAGTAGTTGTACCTATTAAGGTGAGAGAGGAAGTTGAGCTTACTCATGAAACTAGCAAGGTTCCGTTCCCTAAAGCATTGGCTAAGAAGAGCTTAGATAAAAAGTTTTCAAAGTTTGTTGATGTTTTCAAAAAGCTCCACATTAGTATTCCTTTTGCCGATGCTTAGGAACAAATGCCTATATATGCTAAGTTTATGAAGGATATTCTGCATAAGAGAAGAAGGTTGAAGGGAGTAGATGAGACGGTGTTGATGACGGAGGAATGTAGTGCCATTTTGCAGCGGAAGATGCCGAAGAAAAGAAGGGATCCCGGAAGTGTAAGACCCAAGTTTTTAAGCTTAGAATAAGTGGAAGAGATTTCCATTTACGATTAGGCTTGATGTATTGTGAAAGGAAACCTGAACAAGAGTTTACCAAATGAAATAAATTTATGAGGGAGAAAGTTCAGGAAAAGTCAAAGGATCGTATCGAAGTCGATAAAAGTTATAGCACGATCGTTATACGCTTAAACCTAGGTCAGAAACCCTAGTATATAGCTAATTTTCACTTTTAGGCACGACGGAAGTTAATTCCAAAAATCTTCAGAGAAATGTTAGAACTTCTCTTTTTCCATATATCACAATCGTTTCGAGGCGAAACTCTAGGATCTACGAACGTCCGATTCCAATCATCGGAAGTTTGCCGAAACCGAATCCCTGGTATTTCAAAACCCTAGAATTTCTCGACAATGAAGACTTTATCTATTCAGAGCTTCAAATGGATATTCTACACGCGTACACCCGTTTCTCTTGATGATTTCAATCTTTCTTCAGAAGGAAGTTTTCCATTCCGACATTCGATGCAAAAAGCAACTTATCGGGTAAAATAGTTTTACACCGACTTTGCACCGACTTTGCATTAGTTGCCAAAAATACAAGGAGACATCTTCTTAGCTTAGGAATTCCTTTGCCAAAACCTATCTTAGAATTCATGGAGAATGATGCCGGAAAAATCAGATTCGCGAAACTTTCATTTTCCCGCGAATTACCATTTTCTATATATAGCCAAGAAATGAGAAAAAAATCACAAAACTCACCCAAAAACCCATTCAAGGCCGCGAGTTTGCATAGGAGAGGAGGAGGAGAGATTTTCTTCATTTCTTGCTTGATCGTCAATCAATCAGTTGCTACTTCAAGTCTTCGAGGTATAGTCGCTAATCCTTACCTCTGATCGCTTTTTCCATAGCTTTTCTGTAGAGTTTTCTGAGCGGATAGTTTATGGGTTTTTGCAAAACTATCCTGAATCTTTCATTTCTGATTCTAAACCTCTTCTATATGTGCCCAAGATCACTTCTGCCGGATTAGATTTTCCGTTATGTCGCCGGAATTCCGCCGAAATCAATTTTAGCCTTAAATACCCATTTTTGGAGTTTTTGAGGTAAAGCTTCAACCTTTAGGCTAAAAACTATCGCCTTAGCTTAGTGCTAGTAGGATTAGTTGTCATAAACGTCGTTGGTGACGTCCCTGCAAAAATCATGACCAAAATACCCCTGCGACAGTTTTTGATCCGATAATTTTTCCGAGTTCAGAATACCCTTAGTTACGGCTTATGAAAGCATAGGAACCAAGTTTGATCGAAGAAAAATCGAGCCCCATAATTAACCAAAGTGGCCGAACCTATTTAGGGGGGAGGAGGAAATTTCCTTTTCCGAAAACTTGTCCTTTCGCGCTAGATTATCGTACCTTAGAGTATAGATTACTTCGTGTAACCTTAGTAAGTATCGATAGCTTAGTTCTCGATAGATTCTGATAGTATTTCTGTGACTTTGCTTTAAAGGAACTTTTGAGGAATTTCCTGAGGAGCAACGCTTTGCTTGTGAGGAAGAGTTAGAAGATAATCCTGGAGAATCTGCAGGTGAGGGCTTCTCACTGAATCTCTAGTTAATGCTTAGGGTCGATGTTTCGACATTGTTTACTGTTTATGCACTGGAATTGTGTGTGATTGGAAAATGTTTTCTGAGGCTTCGGCTGACAATGTAGATGGTTCATCTACTGAATGTTTTTGAGATTGTCTTACATGCTATGTGCTATGTGGGTAATCTAGGATGTGTGGTGCATGCTTTATATGCTAAGTGCTAAGTGTTTATGATGCGATCTATTGATATATGACATGTTGTTGATTGTGATGATTTAAATATGCTCTGTACTGGAATCTGAGAATAGCGGGCAGGTCATGCCGATTTTATTTTGAGAGTTTTGAGAAAGTTTGATAGGACGAACGAGGTTCGGGCCTTAATTCTGTTTAGTGGATCGAGACATCCTCTGGAAGCGACTTGGGATTGGGAGATCCTGACAATGTATAAGACTTGCGATAAGACAAAATGGAATCTATTTTATAAAGAAAATTCATAAGACCTTAAATAACCTCAAAATCTTTAAGTAATGATAACAACCTCGAAGGAAGGCATTGGAAGTCAAATCATGGTTTTGGAAAAGCGAGGAGTGTCGTCGAATCCAAGTGTTGAGGAGTTTGGTAAGTTCTGAGTATGTTGGTACTCCTTCGCTCGTTGAGCAGTTTGTTAGCCATCCAAAGGATGAGCCGAGAAGCTTCACTGAGGCGTGAGACCTTGTGAATGCGTGATACTCCACTGAGGCGTGAGACCTTGTGGAAAGCATGGATCTTCACTGAGGCGTGAGACCTCGTGAACAGCATGAAGCTTCACTGAGGCGTGAGACCTTGTGAATGCGGGATACTCCACTGAGGCGTGAGACCTTGTGGAAAACATGGAACTCCACTGAGGCGTGAGACCTTGTGAGAGCATGAAACTTCACTGAAGCGTGAGACTTCGTGCAAGTGTGTAAATTCACTGAGGCGTGAGACCTTGTGAAAGCATAAAACTTCACTGAAGCGTGAGACTTTGTGAATGTGTGAGACTCCACTGAAGCGTGAGACTTCGTGAGAGCATTGATGACTCGAAGAGTTATCGTGAGTGGTTGCACTCATTTTATGATTATTGTATTTTGTCGCAGAATCGACTTTTACCTTAGGGTAAGCTTTTAGAGACATTAATTTACCTAGAACACGTGGCGACGTGTCGAGTGAGGTCGGAGACGTTGTTTGGCTAATCACATTGCACTCATGCATACATAGGAGGTTAATACACGGCGTGATACCGGACCTCGGTGGATTGGAGGTTAATACACGGCGTGATACCGGACCTCGGTGGATTCCAAAATGGTCATAAGACCCGGATTTCCGCGTAAGAGCGCTATTAGGCGACTCTTAGTAGCAGATCTGGCTACCGTTGTTGTTGGAGTAAGAGGCATCACGGGCCGAAATGGCACCACCGTGGCTGGTGAAGGGCTGATCCGATGATGTCCATCCGTTCCGGATTGCATATTGGTTGACTGGGTTAACCTGCATATCATTTCATGCGACATGCATACTGACATAGTTAATGAGTGTGTTTGATACTTGTTAGTTCTACTTGATGTATGTTAACTGTGATTTACAGTCGTTCTATTCTTTGTGGAAATATGCAACCCTAGGATGTTATCCCTAGTTATAAGCCTAAGTGGCTATTATCTTATTTATATCTATTGGTGCTATTATTTACATAATTCTTTGGAGTTGACCCTCGCGTCTTCTGTGTGTGCTTTGGCGGACAAACGCCCTTTGTCAGATGTCTTTGGCGGGCTGGTTCATGACGGTTCACCCTTCGGGGGAGACTAGAGTGGAGAAGCTGGAACAGGAGCGCATCGCGGTAGCGAGAGGAGGACAGATGGTGTACATAGACTAGGTCGTTCTGGATTCAGATTCGGGCGACGATCATGCTAGCATGTAGGTTTTAGTGCTGGTGTGAGCTCCTCGAGATGGGATTAGTGTAGGAGTAGAGTCTTAGCTCTGAACATCATTTGTTTTCTTTGGGGACAGGGTAGTTTCCCACCTATAGCTTTTTGTGTGGTTCTTTACGAGAATCACAGAGAGTTGGTTGGACTTAGGAGGTCTTGCTTCAGGCCGATGGGCCAGCTTATTCTCAGTATTGAGGGATAGTGTTGCGGACACTTACCTTTAGATTTGGTTTGTACATTTTGCCTTCGGGCGTTACACTTTTCTTTCCGTCACTGGAGGTTTACTCGTGACGAGGTTACTTACAGCGGGGGCTGTTTATATATTGTATATTAGCTCTATTACTTTTCGCATTTGGGTTTTATTTAATTCAGTCTTGTCTTAGTTATTATCGAAAAAAAAATATTTCACGTTTTTCCGCATTAAGTTTACTTTTGGTTACTAAAGTGACGCCACCGAAATCGGGGTGTTACAGGAAGTTTCACTATTCCGGTGGAAATTGAAGGCATGGCGGATGTGGAAGCCTTGTGTGATCTTGGAGCGAGCATCAATTTGATGCCACTCACCATGTTTGAGAGGCTTAACCTAGGAGAGGTTACCCCAACCATGCTCTCCTTGCAATTGGCGGATCGATCCCTTAAGACTCCATATGGGATTGTGGAGGATGTAATGGTGCGGGTGGACAAGTATGTGTTCCCCGTGGATTTTGTTGTGCTTGATATGGAGGAGGATGAGAAGATTCCTCTCATTCTTGGTCGACCTTTCTTAGCTACTGGTAGAGCTAAGATTGACATTGACAAGGGTCACCTCATTCTCCGTGTTGGTAAGGAAAAGGTACGATTTTCTGTTTTTAATCCTATGATTGAGACTAACAATGACAATGACTTTGTCTGTGATGTGATTAGAAGTAGGTCGAAGGTTCCGGAAGAGATCCCCAAAGTTAATGCCCAAATTGATGAGTTCCATCCGGCTCTCATCAAGCTTGTTAATGGTAACAAGTATGGGGGGTCCAAGTATGAGAACTTACATGCTCATATGGTGAAGTTTACCCAAGCTAGCACCCTTGCTAAGATTGAGGGCGTTTCATGTGATGAAGTGAAGATTAAACTCTTCCCTCATTCTTTGACAAGGGAGGCTAGAGCTTGGTTTGATGAGCAAGAGGACATAGCCTCATGGGAGGATTTACTCCAGAGGTTTTGTGCAAGGTTTCTTCCTTGCACTTGTGGTAAGTTAATCAATGGAAAGGAATTTCCTTCCTAACACCATCGGAAGGAGAGTCCACCTAGGACTATAACCTAGGGCTAAATGGGAGACAACCCATTCTTTTAATTTTATTATTTACTTTTTTTTTAATTTTGTAGTATTTTAGGTGTTTATTTCCAAAAAAAAAAGGAAAAAAAGTAAAAAAAATTTGTGAAAAAACTGGGTTGAGCGCCTAGGCGCCAATTCAGGAGCGCCTAGGCACCAATTAGTGGCAGAGGCACTGCCTCTGGCACTGGTGTGAGCGCCTGAGCCTTCCCCTCGAGCGCTCGAGCGCTCCTGTACGTGTTTTTGCTTACATTTTGGGTTTTAAAACTCCAACCTTTTCATTTTCCCACTCTTTACTCCCATTCCTTCATAAAAAACGCACCCCACTCTCTCCAAACCCCATTTCCACTTCTCATTTCTCACTTGCACACACTTTAGCTCTCCCATTTGCTTCTAAGTTCTGCATTGTTTCAAGTTCCTTTCATTTGCACCCACTCACTCTCAAGTCAAGGTAAGTTCCAACTTTCACTTTCCTTCATTTTTGTTCATGGGATTCGCAATGCATGTTTACAAGGGGGTTTGGGTGAGTGATTTGTGTTAATGCAAGTTGGGTTTGGGTTGTATGTACTCATTGGTGGTTGATTTTGTGTTTAATTAGAAAGGGGTTGCAGATTTGTGAGGATTGGGTAGTTAGGATTTTGTGGATTAGTTTAGTTTAGCTTTTGGTTACAAGGTGTTTGATAGAATGCCTCAATGGGTTCTCTTAGTCGATTTTTGGCAAGTACTTGTGGTAGTCTTTCTTTCTTTGCCAAAATCACTAAGAAACTTGTTGGGTGCTCTTAGGTTGTTCTATTTTTGTTTTTGTACAAAGTTTCTTCTTTCTTTTCTTTTTATTTTTGAACTAACATTTCTAACGTTTGTGGCTTGTGTTTGGGCTAACAACTTTGCAGATGCCTGTGAAAAGAGCAAGAACCAACACAAGAGCTGCAGCTTCTTCCTCCACCTCCCGGAGTTTTGATCGCTCCCGCTTCCTATCAGCAACTAAGGAGGAGTTTTACCGAACTCACCTAGCACACAAGGAGTGTGTGAAGGAGCGGGGAGTTTTGTATCGGGAGGGAAGAAGAGACCTCTTGGGCATGCAAGAAGCCATGGAGATTAGGAGGTGGAAGAATTGGGTCAACCCCATTCCGTTTGCTTGTGAAGTCATGGTTAGGGAGTTCTACGCGAACACCTACTGTGACAATCAAGAGGACAGGTCCAGGCCACCGGTGAATTCATCTTGGTTCAGGGGAGATGTGATTGACTACAATCCAGCAGTCATTCGCAGGCATCTTGGTCTCCTCACGGAGGACCAAGAGAAGGAGCTTTTCCCCGAGAAGGACACTTATCATGAGCTCTTAAAGGAGAAGTCACCGGAGATCTTGGAAGACATGAAGGCAGTGATTGTTAGGCCTGCGCGGGACTGGGAAGCAGTTGATGATGAGATTATTTTTGTGAGGAGGAAGGATATGACACCGCTGGCTAGAGTTTGGGCTGAGTTTTTGCAGGATTCCCTCATCCCTAGCTCTAACAAATCTGAAGTTAGAGAGGTTACGTTGGTTGCTATCTATTGCATCGTGAGAGGCCATCCTATGGACGTGGCCACCATCATTGCTGGTCGGATTTATTCCCTCTACAACAGGAGTAAAGACAAGCATCGGCCATCTTTCCTCACTTGATTTGCTCTTTGATTCATGCGGTGAGGGACAGAGCTAGGAGGCCAGTCCATGTTATTGAGAAGAGGTTGCCTGTGGCACCTCTGCTCAGTAAGGAGAGGATCACTCAACTTTATAAGGAATGGACAGCAAGGATGCCTCAAGAGGATGAAGAGGAAGAGGATCCTGAGGAGCCAGCGGGGGAAGATGAAGAAGAAGAGGAAGAAGAAGAGGAGGAAGCAGAGGATGTTGAGGTGGTGAATGAGGTGGTTACTCCACCACGTGCTGACCCTTCTCCTACTTGGATGGAGGCCGCTTTCGGGCGGATGTTTTTGAGGCAAGATCGCCTACACAGGGATCTTGACCTCCATTGGAGGGGAGGTAGCACATCAGACCCCAGGTACAATGGGCCCTTGGATTTTAATACCTTGGAGCAGGGGATGATAGACTTGAGCTTGATGCATGATGCCGGAGTTCATCCGGATTATGGCGATGGAAGGGGTGACCATGACCCCATGGAGTGATTGTGCTGAGGTAACTCTACTCTTAGTTTAGGTCATGCATTTTTAGCATATTTTCAATTTATAGATTTTGTTTTCTTTTGATCATGCATTGTTTTAGTTGGTTTTATTTTTGGGTCTTTACTTCCCTATACTCACATGCTTTTAGCTATAGGTTTGCTTCCCTACTAGTGCTGTTTTGGAAAATGCTTTGGTGAATACTTGTTGTTTCGGGGATGAGTGATTGCATGTTGGGGAAGAGAGGAGGAGACTTCGGTCTTCCGAGTGTCTCTTGAGAAAGGAGTCGGTGTGAGTCCATTAAGGGTCTATCTTTGACCCTTCACCATAAAAATTATCTGGAGGATCCTGACTCACTTGCAATTCTTGGTTCTGCGTTAATTTCACTCATAGCATGCTTAGTGATTTCTGTTTTATTCTTGAGACTTATAGCATTTCTTGAGATTCTGAGTTCGTGGTTGAACATTGCCCTTAGTTGTCCCATTTGAGCTTAATTGGAGAATCTTTTTGTAGCCAAAAGTTTGGGATGGTTGTTTGGATGGAATATTGGGGGAGTGATGGTCCTTGTTGTGTTGTGTGGAGCTGGAAAAAATGAGAAATAGTCTCTTGCCCCAAAGGAAAGAACAGTGGAAAAAAAGAAAGAAAAAGAACTCCTAACAAAAAGCTGGAGTTGAAAAAAAAAAGAAAAAAAGGGTTTGAAAAGTTGGGTGCAAGAGACTTGTGCAAAGAAAAGTGTTGTAAGCTCCGGGGTTATTAGAAGAGGACCACACTCAATGTGCTTGAAAGCCTAGTTTTCCTTTAGGGACCAACCACCATCATGTTTTACCTAGCCAATGTTTCAACTAGTTTGATCTTTGTTGCTATTGAGTGAATGACATTCAGGACCTATGAACTTGTTTGTGTGCTCAGTGCACTAAATGAACATCTCATCCTAGGGTTTTTAGTTCTAAATGCTTCTCATGAATGGACTCTACACTCTTCTCTCTTCAAAAGAGGCATGAAGTAGGTTGTTGGGTCTTTCTCTTGAAACTAGCTGTGATTACTTTGTCCCCCTGTTTTTGTGAAGTATTCCTTGTTGTGAGCACTTGTGTGGGAGCATTTCTTGCGCTTGAGGGCAAGCGAGTGTTTTTTACGCTCGAGGGCGAGCTGTCGTTGAGTATAGTGGTGTGATGACCCTATTTTAGTAGTGTTTTTAGGGTCATTTGTTTGGTTGTTTTGAGTCTTTTTGTTGAGTCTCATGTAGTGTTTCATGCATTCTCATGCATTTTTATTCTTTTCTTTAGTTTTTATTTCATTTTGGTAATTTAGTAGTTTTTTAGGTAGTTTTCTTGCATTTTAAGTAAAGTTTAGGACTTGCATGGTTTTGTTGTGTTTTATGAGGGACTTCTTGTGCTAATGAGCTCTTGGAGCTTCTAGAATCTTCCTTGTCTTGTTGGTTAGGTTTGGAGTGCAGAAACTGAAGGAGAAGGAAGGCCAAGAAGCATGGAATTGATGAAGAACATAAAGAGAATTGAAAAGAGGAGTTTCAGAAGCCAAAAAGTCATTTTTAGGCGAGCTAGAGCACCTAGGCGCTGGGAGTGGGCGCCTAGGCGCCAATAGGGTCAGAGAGCATGTTTTACAACATGCAATTGGCGCTCAGGCGCTCTGAATTGGCGCCTGAGCGCCCAGTTTCGTTAGTTTCAGCCTATAAATAAGGCTTAGGCCAATTTCTTTGATACATTTTGTCATTTCACTCATTTTTGGTCAAGTTTGAGAGCTGAGGAGAACTTTGGGGCCAAGGGAGGCTTCCAACTTGTACTTTTTCTCAGGTTTTATTTACATTTTCTTCATGAATTCACTAGCCATGAGTGGCTAGTTTACTTTTTGCTTTGGGTTAAGAGATTCTATGAAACTTTAGTTTATAAATCCTATCTCTATGCATGAGTCTTGATTCAATCTTGTATTTCAATTCCTTATTGCATGTTTAGCTTTGGTGCACCTTTGCTATAGGCTAGATTATAATAGAATGGAAATTTGTTATGATTTAGGGACATGAATTGGAATAGATCCTTCTATACTTGCTTCTAGGAATAGAGTGAGGGTAGGGTTTTGTTGGCCTGAATAATTAAGCTATCATACCTCTTATGAATGTTTAAGTACACAAGGAATTGAGCTTATCTTTCAATTTGAGAGAATTACTTTTATGAGGAATCAACTAGTAAGTACATAGGCTATAACAACAAGATATAAATCAAGATATCACATGCATAGGATAGGTGGACTAAAATGGATTAGATGATCAAACACCCAAGGCAATTTTCCATCAATTGTTATTTACATCATTTTCAACATTGCTCTTTTGCAAATCTTTTGTCACAGTCAACCAAAATCAATTTCTAAATTTTACTGTCTTAAGAACTTGCAAACTCTAGGCTTAAATCAGTAATTCTCACTCACAATCCCTGTTTTTCGATAATTTAAAACCCGGAGGTATTCGTGCACTTGCGAATTGACCAACATACTACTAGATCAAAAACTTGATCTTACATGTTGTACGTCAGAGTGAGGATAACAGGCAGTTATGCCACGCTCATTATGAGATTTTGGGAAAGTTTGACAGGATGAATAGAGGTTCGGGCCTTGTTATTGTTTTAATGGATCGAGACTTTCTCTGGGAGTCACTTGAGATGATGGGATCTTTTGAACTCATAAGGTTTAAGACAAGAATAAATGGAAATTATTTCACAAAGAAAATTCATAGTACACTAAATAACATCTGAACCTTTTAAATAATGATAATAATTTCAGATGAAAGATTAGAGCTTGAATATTAGATTAGGAAAATGAGAAGTTTCGTCGAATCCAAGTTTGGGGAAACTATAAGTTTCTGAGTATGTCGATACTCTTCGCTCGATGAGCAGTTTATTGTTTGGCTATCTAAAGGATAAGCGGGGAAACTAATAAGTTTCTAAGTACATTGGTACTCCTCGCTCGATGAGCAGTTTATTGTTTGGCTATCTGAAAGATAAGCCGAGAAACTATAAGTTTCCAAGTACATTGGTACTCTTTGCTCGCTGAGCAGTTTTGACCATCGGAATTAGATGAGACGGATGACTCGAGAAGTCATCACGAGTGATTGCACTCTTTTTATATTTAATTGTCTTTTGACGCAGAATCGACATTTACCTTAGGGTATTCTTTTTAGAGACAATAAGTTAGCTACAACACGTGACGACGTGACGAGTAAGGTCGGAGACGTTGTTTGGTTAATCACGTTGCATTCATGCACACATTTTGAGGTCTATACACGGTGGGATGCCGGACCTCGGTGGATTCCAAAATGGTCATAAGACCCGGATTTCCATATAAGAACACTGCGGTGATTCTTAGTAGCAGACGGAAATGGCAGGCCTGCGGGTATACTTCTTATCTGACTACATTTTGTTTGGTATAAGAGACACCCGAGCAGAAATGGTCCCACTATGGCCGGTGCTAGGATTGACTCGACGGTGCCCATCCTTCCGGATTGCATCTTGTTCCTCGTCATATCATTCATTCACCATTCATACTGACTTAGTTACCGAGTGTGATTGATACTTGTTAATCTTACTTGATATATGTTAATTGTCAGTAATTATCATTTATATTCAATTGGATGATATACAATTTATGATGCTATCACAAACCTCTAAGCCTTAGTAGCTATCCCTTAAACTTTATCTACTGGGTGTATTATTTATGTAATTCATTGAGTTGACCCTCGCGCCTTTTGTTTGTGTTTTGGCGGACTACGCCCATTGTTAGATGTCCATGGCGGATTGGTTTACGATGGTCCACCCTTCGAGGGGGACTAGGTTCATGAAGCTTGATCACGAGATCCCCGACTCATGGGTGGTTGACCCTGCCGGCCACCGAGCGATCTATTCGGGGAGAATAATGGAGGACCGTGTCGACAGTCTGGGACATTTGACGGAGGGAGTACTGAGGCGTTACACTGTCAGCTTTAACCTGCCACCCGGCGTGTACTGTGGACCCGGTGTAGGAGCACCACCACCGTCGTCTTCCGACGACGAGGACCCCTCGGAGGAGGAGCCTGTGGGAGGGTCTTCATCGGACTCTAGTTCACCTACCGTTGCTGTTGCTGATGATTTTGGATCGAGTTTCGAACCCGCGAGACCAGCCGAGGAGCGTGTCGCTGTAGCCACCCTTCGCTTGAGGACATCGACTTCTCCCCATGGTTATCTTGTTGTGCCTTCGGCGCACGTGATGGAGTAGGACGTGTTCGTCCGTGTAGTGGATGCGGTGACGGGAGTCCCTAGGTTTGAGACCCAGGCAGTAGCGAGAGAGGAGATGGATGCAGACAGAGACCTAGTCGCCCTAGATTCTGATTCAGGCGACGATCGTGCCAATATGAAGTTGGGAGTGCTCTGGTGCGCTCCTCTGGGCAGGATTAGGGTAGGAGTAGCGTTACAGCTCTGGTCGTCATGTTTTCATTTTGGGGCAGGGTAGGTTCCCGACCTTTAGCTTTTTGTGTGGTTTTCTTTATGGAAATCATGTTCTCATTTTGGGGCAGGGTAGGTCCCCGACCTTTAGCTTTTTATGTGGTTTTCTTTATGGAAATCACAGAGAGTTGGTCAGACTAGGTGGTCTTGTTTTGGTCGTTTTGGGCTGACCCACTTTCGTTTTGGAGGCTGTATTTCGAACACTTGACCTTTTACTTTGGTTTGTACATATTCGCCCACGGGCACTACTTTCTGTTACTTTCCCGTCACTGGAGGTTACTCGTGACGTGGCTTGCTTCTTACAGCGGGGGACTGTAAATATATTGTACATTAGTTATGTTTATCTTTCGTTGTAGAGTCATTATTTCGACAAGTCTTTTATCTAAAACAAATCATCGAAAAAAAATATTCACGTTTTTCCGCTTTATTTTCTTTTTGGTTACTAAAGTGACGCCACGAAATCGGGATGTTACATTGTGGTATAAGAGCTTGTCGAGTCTTTTCCCCGTCTTTCGCAATTATTTTCCCCTTTAGTTTTCCTATGTTTTATTCGTTAATAAAAAATGTTTCGAATTGAATTAGTCAAGTTATGAGTTTAGTTCTCGAATACTAAATTCTCTAAAGTCTCTAGTTTTCGAAATTCTATTCATTCTAAGTTTTCCAAAAACCCACCAAATGTAAATCCCGGGGAAAGTCTAAGTATACAAACAAATGGCTAAGTCTCAAACCCCCTGTTTGGACTTGCCTAGGGTCGTTTCTCAAACCTGAAATATCAAAGATAACCAGTTCAATGATTCCCCACTCCGAAGTCGCGTCAAAACGCACAATTCAATAACATCTCAATATCATAAGTTATGGAAAACATCATAACATTAATTCATCATCATAATCAATATCAAAGTAAAGCATAAGTCGAATTTATCGACGCCTATCATGCAGTCTTAGTTAATAGGTAAGTTGCCCTAACCCAAAGTTCCTTCAACTGAACCTCGGAGAAAACAAAGCAGAAATCCAAACAAAATCGATTAGCTCGATCACAATACAACTCATTATTCGATAGACAAAGCATCGAAGCTTCAGAATACAACAATCGAGTACGAAAGAACAAGTTTTCGCAAACGAAAAACTCCCCCCCCCCACACAAACATGCTCTCGGCCACAAGAGGAAAAAGGCTCCGACTCTTTTTCTTCGATCTAATTTAATTACAAGGTAGTTTTAGGGTAAAACTAGGGTAAAGAAACTGTCGGAAAAATTTTCGGACGATCGGGTCGAAATACAGCTATTCACGGGCGTTTTGGTCCAAAATAAAAGCTCAAAACCTCAAAGTTAAAACTTCGGAAAACAAATTTGATAGCGATGTTCCTAACGACATTTGTAACAACTAATCCTAAAGGCACGAAGTCGGATTGCGACTTTTCGACATTAAAGTTTCGATAGGTGCACAAAAGGGTTTTGAATCAGTTTTTCAGATCCTTGACAACTCGATCAAAATCGGCGAATAACGGCGAGTGTTCTAGGTTGTTGGGCAAGTACAGAAGATATCCCTAGCGAAAAATCAAGAAAAACGGATAGTTTTACGAAAAGTTCGAAACTTTGAGCACAGAAAGAGATATAGAAACGCAGTAGAAACAATGATAGAGGTAAGAATCAAGCTAGTTACCTCGATACCTTGAAGTAGGAACAAACAGCTCGAAGATCGGTCAAGTTTCGGCGAAAATCTCCTCTCCTCCTTTCTCTCCTCAACTCGCGGCCTCTTAGGAAGAAAATGGAAGATATTTTGATTTTTTAACTATTTATAAGAGAGTGAAATCGCGGGAAAATGAATATTTCGCGATTCCGATTTTTGCAGCACGTTCATCGGTGAATTCTAAGCGAGATTCTGGCGACAGAATTCCAGAACTCCAAACAAATCTCTATAATTAGGGAAAAACGATCCAAAATGATCCAAAAACGGTGTAAGTTAATCTGTCCCGAAAAACTACTTTTTGTTGTGATGGTCAGACGACAAAACTTCGTTCTGAAGAAAGATTGGAAACATCGAAACAAATCTGGCATCGCGGGTGGAAACTTCGTTAAAAGCTCCGAATAGAAAAAGTCTTCATTCAGTGATTGAATTTAGGGTTTTTAAAGCGAAGAAATTAGCGTCGTCGGACTTCCGAGAAGTGAATACTATCGTGCGTACAGTCCAGGGTTCCGAAATGAAACACTGGTCGAAGGAAAAATAAAGAGAACTTCTTATTTTTCCAAGGATTTGAAATCTCACTTAAACGTTGCTTTAAGAGCGAAATTAGCCTATTCTGGACACTCTCTGTAACACCCCGATTTCGGTGGCGTCACTTTAGTCACTCAAAAATAATATAAAGCGGAAAAGCAGGTATTTTTTTTTCGTTTTGTTTAAATAAAAGACTTGTCGAATTAAAGACTCGTCCCAACCGCGATTAACCGCGATTAATATACAATACTATTACAATCCTGCTGTAACTAAAAGCATCGTCACGAGCATCCTCCAGTGACGGCAAGGTTTACAAGTTTTCTGAAAGCATAATTAGTTCGAAATATTAAACAAGTGACAGAAAGGAATAGTTAGCCCCGGATGGCCGCCTCTAGACCTCTACAACCGACTACTCCATGGGATTCCCAACTACGGAGAATCACACGAAAGTAACGTGTCGGAGACTACCCTGTCCCAAAAGTACACAAGACGAATTAGAGCTATGACTCTAACAACCAACTCAAAGACTCTAACCACCCATATCCCACACTACTTTCATCGACCCTTCCTCGATCAGGCATGAAGTCCGGGTCCTCGTCGAAAGCTTCAGTAATAGTCATTTCGCTCCAGGTCTTTCCCGCACAACGAATCATCACGAACCGGCTGACGGACGCCTGGCAGCAGGCCGACCGCCCAAACACAAACATACACACAAAGCCAAGGCGCTAGGGTCAACTCACAGAATAAAATAGATAATACAAACAACATGTGATAAAGGGGGTATATATATATATATGTTGTATATATACATATAAGTCATGTATTGCCTACCCTAAGGTTGATACATAACATGTTTATCAACATAAAATCATCAAGATATATATAACGATGTTTATCAACAACAAAACACAATAACATCCACAAGTATGGTTAGGTGCATGGCGTGCCAGTGCAATGTCATGCTCAAAAGATGATCCGGATGAAATGTCACCATCTCGATGGATGGGACAAGCCAAGCACCTCGCTTCGCTAAAGCACCTCGCTTTTATGAAGCAGCACGCTCCTGTGAAGCAGCACGCTCTTGTGAAGCAGCTAGCTCCATTTGGGGCATCTAGCTCCGTTGAAGTCCGATCTGATATCGTCCTTCGGAAAGCAACAAACTTTCCAAGAAATGTATGCATGAATGCAATATGGTTAGCCAAACAACGAATCGTCCTCACCAAGGCACGCGTGTCTAGCTAGAGTACATTGTCTCTACAATACCCTAAGGTAAACAAAGAAGTGCTAATCGCATTTGGTAACTTTACTAGTCACTTGGGCTCACCGTCACGATGGCCAAACAAACTGCTCAACGAGCAAAAGAATGCATCTGGCATTCAGTGACTTTTCAAGTTACTTTGACTCACCGGCTCGATGGTCAAATGGACTGTTCGACGAACAAGGAGAATGCTGCTCGCACTCAGTGACTTTTCAATTTACTCAGGCTCATCAGCTCGATGGCCGAAAGGCTGCTCAATGAGCAAAGATGGTGCACTCGCACTTGGGGACTTTCCAATCATCCCAGGCTCATCCTTTGGATGGCTAGATAAACCACTAAAGAAACAAAAGGTGCTATCGCACTCAAAGTTTTCCTCACACTTAGATTGTCGACCCTTCCCGTTTTCCAAACCATTTTCACATCCTAAGTCTTTTCCAAGAGGTTATCATCATTATTTAAAAGTGTTCTATCTTTGATTAGTGTATTATGAATTTCATTTACAAATCAAGTTCTGATTTCGTTTGTTTCAAAACTCTATAAGTCAAAAGATCCCAATAAACCCAAGTAATTCCCCGGGAAGGTCTCGATTCCTAAAACAATAAAGGCTCGAACCTTGGTTCGACCTATCAAACATTCCCAAAACAAACCCGTCATTGCCATGACGAAGATAAGTGTAATCCACACTCCGAAAGTCGCATTAAATGCACGAATACAGTCAGCACAATTTAATCTTAAACACAAATACATCAAGCTCTATTGAGCGATGAAACATTAATGCAGTGCTGCAAAACATAACCCTGTCATGTCCACTAGAAAGCGATAAGACAGAAACCAGTAAAAGGCAGAAGCCTCTCAGAAAACGGAGACACACGTCTCATATAAGTTCACTCGGTCGAAGCCTCCAGAAAACATTTTTCAGAACAGTTCATGCAATATTTGTGCAGAATTTAACAAATAAGTCGAACAAGTCGACTCTAGGTCATTAACTAATAACGGTGAGTTGCCACTCACGATCACAATACATTCAAGTCGAATTTATCGACGCCTACACACAAAAATAGCTAGTAAGTAAGTTGCCCTAACCTCGAGTTGTTCCAGTCTCGCGGTGTAGGTCTCCCTCACAAGCTTGTTCAGTCAATCCCAAAGTTTCCACAATCGAACCTTTGAGCAAACAAAGCAATAATGAATCAAAACAAGTCGATACCGTCGAAACAATCCTAACTAATGTTCGACTAAGCTCAAGAAGCTTCAGAGTACAACATTTAGGCACGAAAGGAAGGGCTTTCCCCGAATGGATGAGTTTTGACTCGATTCAGGTTTTGTACAAAAACACTTTATTCGCTAAAACGTGCATAACTTGAGCTACAGAACTCGGAATGACACGAAACCGACACCAAAATTTCCACAATTGAAAAAGCTACGCAATGGCTCAGGTCATAGAGACCCAAAAATTATTTTTGGACACGGTACCCAAGCAAATAGGTTTCGGCCACTATGGAAAATAGGGTTTTCGAACTTTTTCTTCGATCTAAATCAATTCCTAGGTATTCTTAGGCGATATCTAGGCCAGGGAAACTCTCAGAAAAATTATCGGGTCGAAAACTAACACAGGGGTATTTTGGTCCATATTTTTAGCTCGGAAAATCAAAAATTCGAATTTTGAAAAACTAATCGGATGGAAATGTCACTAACGACGTTTATGACAACTAATCCTACTGACACTAAGCTAAGTCGTGAGTTCTAAACCGAAAGATTGAGACTTTGCCCCAAAATGGGTATTTGAGGTAAAAATTGATTCCGGCGGAATTTCGGCGACATTACGGAAAAACTAATCCGACAGAAGTGCTCTTGGGCACGTAGGGAAGATGTTTAGACAGAGAAATCAATCTATTTGGACAATTTTACAAAAAGCTCCAAACTTTGAGCTCAGAAAAACATAGAAAAAGTCGACAGATCTGACGATCAGAAGTGAGGGATAGTAACTATACCTCGATGTCTTCGATTAGCAACGAACGGTGAAGCAATCGGGCAAGAAACGGTGAAAATCAACTTCTCCTCTCCTCCTCTCAAGCTCTCGGCCACTCCCTCTCAAAGGTGAGAATTTTTTTGGTTTTTTTTTCATTTTCCACCTATTTATAGGATTTGGAAAATGCGGAAAAATGATTATTTCGCGATTCCGATTTTTCCTACTGATTCCAACGTATTTTACACACGATATTCTTCCCGCTGAATCTTTTAATTCTTCAAAGAAATATCAATATGATTTTTGGTTTTCGAGGCTTGTTTTTAATGCTTACCGGCATTAAAAATGCACTTTATGCACTTTATGATATTGACCTCGGATGCATAAACTTCCTTCTGAAGAAAGATTGGAAACATCAAGAGAAATGGCTGCACGCGTGTGGAATCTTCGTTTGAAGCTCTGAATAGAAAAAGTCTTCATCGTCCGTAGATTTTAGGGTTTCTGAACTATAAGGGATTCCGTTTTGGCAAACTTCCGAGAATTGGAATTTGACGTTCGTACATTCCAGGGTTTCGCATCGAAATACTTGTTTACAGACGAATAAGAGAAATTCTAACATTTCTCTGAAGATTTTTGGAATTAGTTTCCATCGCGTCCTAAAGTGTAAATTAGCTATTTACTAGTGTCTTTGACCTAAGATTAGGCGAATGTTAGTCGTGCTATACTTTTATCGGTTTTGATACAATCCTTGAACTTTTCCTGAACCTTCTCCTTCATAAATTTATTTCATCCAATAAACTCTTGTTCAGGTTTCCCTTCACGATACATCGAACTTATTCGTTAATAAGGAATTTCACTAATTTATTCTAAGCTTAAAATCTTGGGTCTGACATTACTACCCTCCAAAAAGAAAGTTTCGACCTCGAAACTTACGGTTCAGTAGAAATTCCGGATACTGTTCTTCGATCTGTTCCTTAAGCTCCCATGTTGCATCGCATATGTCCTTGTTCCAAATGATTGTCACCAACACAATCTCTATTCCCCTCAACTGTTTTATCCTTGTGTCACCAATGCTAATTGGCGGCGTTTTCGAAAGACAGTTCATCTTTCAGCTCTATGTCGTCCGGCTCGACCACTTGTGTCGGTTCTGTGTTGGAAATAATATTGGTTGGCACTCTGTGCAATCGCACAGCCTTATCCACTTACTCATTTACTTTCGTTCGTCCGATATCCTGCTTAAAACTCGTACACCTCTGCCATTCCAGAGGGAATGTTCAACTTGTCCTTGTGATCTTCACTCATGTTTCAAAACTTAACTCGATCACTCTATAACTCATAGACGAACAATTCCCTTGGAATCTACTAGTCCATTAATCATTACCTCTAACTTTGTAACTATCCTTATTCGCACCCTGAAATCCATCTTCTACGAAATCATCATCCAAATTAACACTCGACTTGAGTCTTAATACCTTGTGCATCGGTAGACCCAATCCCTTTGAACATCCATTCATCAGCAACTTATAAGCTAATCATCATATCAACATCTTACAATCCATCATTGTCACCTCCCCTTTTTCGAGACTTCCCTTACTCGAACCATAAAACCAACCTTCACTAATTCACAAACCACTTTACACTTACCTAAAATCCTTAACACTTCCCCCAAATCCGAACTTATTCCCGAGAAGATCAAATCATAACTGTACCTCAGGAAACTTAACTAGTCATTTTATCATCCGATCCCCCAACATTCTGAGGTTTAACTACAATCGTTAATGCTAACACCACTAAATATCTTATTCGTGCATGATTTTCACCTCCCAAGGTCAATCTTAACCCTAAGATCCTCACTTAACTTAGTGAAATTCACTTGCTACCCTAGCATGCAACATCGAAATCCATAACAAAGCTCCATTCATTCTTAGACTCTAAGAAATTTGTCCACATACAACAACCTCAAGTATTCATCTTAATACTAACTCTTTATTTCTGTAACTAGATCGTCCTCCAATCGATCCGATACTTAGTCTCCCGTTTCAAGACCTGACAAACTTTGAGTCCTAAACACTTAAGGCAAGAATTATAGACTTAAACCTAAACTTTCACCAAGTTTGGACCTCAAATGTCCTTTAATTCTTCAATACTTCTTAAATGATTATCCTTTTCTTAAAACTATAACTCCTTCGCAAGCAAACAAATACTTCACGCGAACTTTACCTCCCAACTCAACTAATCCTCGATCCAATCAAATCAACCTTACCAATCCATCTATCAAAGTCCATTGCCAGTTCTGATTCCGAATATCACCCCCTCAATATTAAGTTGATCAGGCCTAATACATCGAAGGTGAAGATTTAGAAAAGCCCACTGGAACAGTCGATGAGTTCCTAACATCCAGTAGTTTCAATTACCCTAATATTAAATCCTCAATGATGCCGCTACGGAACTACACACTCTCGACATCATACGTATACTATCCATACGGAATCTCTCTGAGATTCATCCTTCAGCTTCTAGCTTCTTGTTAAACGCATCGGTGCAAGACTACTTTCTAGGCTTAACGTGTTATTCTAAACCTCATGTAACTTCTATAGTTTAAACACGAGCAACGGTCAAATAAAGTACTATTAGGCGTAATAACTATAAGGTCAAAGCTTAAACAATATAAGTAAAATAGGTGCGTTGCATGTGCTACGAGAGTATTGGAGCGTATTGTACTAGAATGAGAAAGAATGGTTAGAAGGTTACCATCGTTCTTACGCTCTCCTCTGATTAACCCATTATCACCTTCAATTCCTTCACAGTCCATGATATAAACTCTTCCTCCAGCAGCAGGGCGCTTTCCTTTCACAGCATTAATAGTTGGCTCCACCTTGTGTGCCCTACAATCGACGGCCACATGCCCTGGCTGGTTGCAATTGAAACATTGAGGCCCTTGGTTCAGACATGCATTAGCATAGTGTCCATTCTTTCCACACCTGAAACATGTCACCTCTGGGTGTGCTGATTGGCTTCCTACCCCTGGAGTGGCAGTAGTCAAAGGCTTATAAGATCTTGGGGTAAAACTTCTCCCCTCTGGATGCTGATACGGCCTCCTCTGTTTGAATTTACCTCTTCCTTTATAGTTCTGAGGACCTGACCTTACTGGTCCTCCAGTTCCAGCACGATTCAACCTCTTGTTCTTCATTAACTCCACTTCTGTGGCTTTCTCAACCAAGGACTGGAAGCGCATGATTCCCAACGGTTTCACTGAGTCCTCAATGTCAGGCCTCAGCCCATTCACAAAGCGTTTGCACATGTAGGGTTCATCGACCCCATTGCGGAAGAATCGGAAGTGCTTGGCCAACGATTCCAGTTTAGCAGCATATTCCGGAATGGACATGTTACCCTGACGAAGAGTCAGAAACTGTGCCTCACGCTCGTCACGAGCACTATCTGGAAAATACTTCTCCAGAAAAGCAGCATGAAATGAAGCCCAGTTCACTTCCACATTATTTGCTTCCATCATCGCCCAGCAGCAGCTAAGTTGCCAGGCCCACCTTGGCCCCTTCACTAGTCTGTAGTACTTCGAAAATCTTCTCAATCTCTTGGATCCATAGATCCGCATTGTCCGGGTCAGTCCCACCTGTGAACTTGGGTGGGTCCTACCTTCTAAAATCATTCAATCCTCTGTTCTGGTCCAGGGCTACTTCTCTCTGAAGCCGGTGTAGCTCGCGTGCATCCTCAGCAGCACGCCTCTGTGCATTGTCATTCGTTTGTACAGTCATTGATTGGACCAAAGTGGCCACCATCTCAGCAAGTTGGTTCGCGTTCACCATGTTCTGTATTCGTTTAGCAAACAATCAGTACCAATCATAAGATAGTATTATACATAGCTATACAATATGATTAGGTAGCAACTTCAATCAATTAAAGCGAAAAATCGCTTGCAGACAATCAATTTTCACTCTTCGCAGAGTCACACAACCTAGCATAGAAGACCTATTCCCCAAAGACTCCCGAAAGACTCGACAAGCTCTGATACCACAATGTAACACCTCGATATCGGTGGCGTCACTTTAGTCACTCAAAAATAATATAAAGCGGAAAAGCAGGTATTTTTTTTTTCGTTTTGTTTAAATAAAAGACTTGTCGAATTAAAGACTCATCCCAACCGCGATTAACAGCGATTAATATACAATACTATTACAATCCTGCTGTAACTAAAAGCATCGTCACGAGCATCCTCCAGTGACGGCAAGGTTTACAAGTTTTCAGAAAGCATAATTAGTTCGAAATATTAAACAAGTGACAGAAAGGAATAGTTAGCCCCGGATGGCCGCCTCTAGACCTCTACAACCGACTACTCCATGGGATTCCCAACTACGGAGAACCACACGAAAGTAACGTGTCGGAGACTACCCTGTCCCAAAAGTACACAAGACGAATCAGAGCTATGACTCTAACAACCAACTCAAAGACTCTAACCACCCATATCCCACACTACTTTCATCGACCCTTCCTCGATCAGGCATGAAGTCCGGGTCCTCGTCGAAAGCTTCAGTAATAGTCATTTCGCTCCGGGTCTTTCCCGCACAACGAATCATCACGTACCGGCTGACGGACGCCTGGCAGCAGGCCGACCGCCCAAACACAAACATACACACAAAGCCAAGGCGCTAGGGTCAACTCACGGAATAAAATAGATAATACAAACAACATGTGATAAAGGGGGTATATATATATGTTGTATATATACATATAAGTCATGTATTGCCTACCCTAAGGTTGATACATAGCATGTTTATCAACATAAAATCATCAAGATATATATAACGATGTTTATCAACAACAAAACACAATAACATCCACAAGTATGGTTAGGTGCATGGCGTGCCAGTGCAATGTCATGCTCAAAAGATGATCCGGATGAAATGTCACCATCTCGATGGATGGGACAAGCCAAGCACCTTGCTTCGCTAAAGCACCTCGCTTTTATGAAGCAGCACGCTCCTGTGAAGCAGCACGCTCTTGTGAAGCAGCT
The DNA here is from genome assembly GCF_012489685.1 of Lotus japonicus. Taxonomy (NCBI): domain Eukaryota; kingdom Viridiplantae; phylum Streptophyta; class Magnoliopsida; order Fabales; family Fabaceae; genus Lotus; species Lotus japonicus. The sequence continues at coordinate 46,579,366 of NC_080043.1, forward strand.
AGCTCCATTTGGGGCATCTAGCTCCGTTGAAGTCCGATCTGATATCGTCCTTCGGAAAGCAACAAACTTTCCAAGAAATGTATGCATGAATGCAATATGGTTAGCCAAACAACGAATCGTCCTCACCAAGGCACGCGTGTCTAGCTAGAGTACATTGTCTCTACAATACCCTAAGGTAAACAAAGAAGTGCTAATCGCATTTGGTAACTTTACTAGTCACTTGGGCTCACCGTCACGATGGCCAAACAAACTGCTCAACGAGCAAAAGAATGCATCTGGCATTCAGTGACTTTTCAAGTTACTTTGACTCACCGGCTCGATGGTCAAATGGACTGTTCGACGAACAAGGAGAATGCTGCTCGCACTCAGTGACTTTTCAATTTACTCAGGCTCATCAGCTCGATGGCCGAAAGGCTGCTCAATGAGCAAAGATGGTGCACTCGCACTTGGGGACTTTCCAATCATCCCAGGCTCATCCTTTGGATGGCTAGATAAACCACTAAAGAAACAAAAGGTGCTATCGCACTCAAAGTTTTCCTCACACTTAGATTGTCGACCCTTCCCGTTTTCCAAACCATTTTCACATCCTAAGTCTTTTCCAAGAGGTTATCATCATTATTTAAAAGTGTTCTATCTTTGATTAGTGTATTATGAATTTCATTTACAAATCAAGTTCTGATTTCGTTTGTTTCAAAACTCTATAAGTCAAAAGATCCCAATAAACCCAAGTAATTCCCCGGGAAGGTCTCGATTCCTAAAACAATAAAGGCTCGAACCTTGGTTCGACCTATCAAACATTCCCAAAACAAACCCGTCATTGCCATGACGAAGATAAGTGTAATCCACACTCCGAAAGTCGCATTAAATGCACGAATACAGTCAGCACAATTTAATCTTAAACACAAATACATCAAGCTCTATTGAGCGATGAAACATTAATGCAGTGCTGCAAAACATAACCCTGTCATGTCCACTAGAAAGCGATAAGACAGAAACCAGTAAACGGCAGAAGCCTCTCAGAAAACGGAGACACACGTCTCATATAAGTTCACTCGGTCGAAGCCTCCAGAAAACATTTTTCAGAACAGTTCATGCAATATTTGTGCAGAATTTAACAAATAAGTCGAACAAGTCGACTCTAGGTCATTAAGTAATAACGGTGAGTTGCCACTCACGATCACAATACATTCAAGTCGAATTTATCGACGCCTACACACAAAAATAGCTAGTAAGTAAGTTGCCCTAACCTCGAGTTGTTCCAGTCTCGCGGTGTAGGTCTCCCTCACAAGCTTGTTCAGTCAATCCCAAAGTTTCCACAATCGAACCTTTGAGCAAACAAAGCAATAATGAATCAAAACAAGTCGATACCGTCGAAACTGTGACGCCCGGGGCCGACGAGGGCGGGGAGTGATCGCCAGTGCAGTGAGGCATGGACAAGGAGCGGCTCCTGGCAGGCTTCTAGGCGGAGGAGCACATGAATGAACCGATCTCACACCCGAACAAGAGGTATTCCGAGACTGTATAGGGATGGACTATACAGTTGAGGAAGGCATATATGATTTGAATTGTACTACTCATAGCAACAAGTTGCAACTTCTTTTCGGGAGCCCAACTGATAAGAACTCCATGGTTAAGTGTGCTTGCCTTGGAGCAATATCGTGATGGGTGACCTCCTGGGAAGTTTTCCCGGGAAGTGCGCGAGTGAGGACAAAGCGCACTGAAAAGACTCGTGTTGTTACCGTGAGGCCAGTCGTCAGATCGGGATGTTACAAGTGGTATCAGAGCCGACCTCTCCCAGTACGGTGTGGTTCGGGGACGAACCAAGCGGAAGCTGGTGGGCCTGTGACGCCCGGGGCCGACGAGGGCGGGGAGTGATCGCCAGTGCAGTGAGGCATGGACAAGGAGCGGCTCCTGGCAGGCTTCTAGGCGGAGGAGCACATGAATGAACCGATCTCACACCCGAACAAGAGGTATTCCGAGACTGTATAGGGATGGACTATACAGTTGAGGAAGGCATATATGATTTGAATTGTACTACTCATAGCAACAAGTTGCAACTTCTTTTCGGGAGCCCAACTGATAAGAACTCCATGGTTAAGTGTGCTTGCCTTGGAGCAATATCGTGATGGGTGACCTCCTGGGAAGTTTTCCCGGGAAGTGCGCGAGTGAGGACAAAGCGCACTGAAAAGACTCGTGTTGTTACCGTGAGGCCAGTCGTCAGATCGGGATGTTACAGAAACAATCCTAACTAATGTTCGACTAAGCTCAGAAAGCTTCAGAGTACAACATTTAGGCACGAAAGGAAGGGCTTTCCCCGAATGGATGAGTTTTGACTCGATTCAGGTTTTGTACAAAAACACTTTATTCGCTAAAACGTGCATAACTTGAGCTACAGAACTCGGAATGACATGAAACCGACGCCAAAATTTCCACAATTGAAAAAGCTACGCAATGGCTCAGGTCATAGAGACCCAAAAATTATTTTTGGACACGGTACCCAAGCAAATAGGTTTCGGCCACTATGGAAAATAGGGTTTTCGAACTTTTTCTTCGATCTAAATCAATTCCTAGGTATTCTTAGGCGATATCTAGGCCAGGGAAACTCTCAGAAAAATTATCGGGTCGAAAACTAACACAGGGGTATTTTGGTCCATATTTTTAGCTCGGAAAATCAAAAATTCGAATTTTGAAAAACTAATCGGATGGAAATGTCACTAACGACGTTTATGACAACTAATCCTACTGACACTAAGCTAAGTCGTGAGTTCTAAACCGAAAGATTGAGACTTTGCCCCAAAATGGGTATTTGAGGTAAAAATTGATTCCGGCGGAATTTCGGCGACATTACGGAAAAACTAATCCGACAGAAGTGCTCTTGGGCACGTAGGGAAGATGTTTAGACAGAGAAATCAATCTATTTGGACAATTTTACAAAAAGCTCCAAACTTTGAGCTCAGAAAAACATAGAAAAAGTCGACAGATCTGACGATCAGAAGTGAGGGATAGTAACTATACCTCGATGTCTTCGATTAGCAACGAACGGTGAAGCAATCGGGCAAGAAACGGTGAAAATCAACTTCTCCTCTCCTCCTCTCAAGCTCTCGGCCACTCCCTCTCAAAGGTGAGAATTTTTTTGGTTTTTTTTTCATTTTCCACCTATTTATAGGATTTGGAAAATGCGGAAAAATGATTATTTCGCGATTCCGATTTTTCCTACTGATTCCAACGTATTTTACACACGATATTCTTCCCGCTGAATCTTTTAATTCTTCAAAGAAATATCAATATGATTTTTGGTTTTCGAGGCTTGTTTTTAATGCTTACCGGCATTAAAAATGCACTTTATGCACTTTATGATATTGACCTCGGATGCATAAACTTCCTTCTGAAGAAAGATTGGAAACATCAAGAGAAATGGCTGCACGCGTGTGGAATCTTCGTTTGAAGCTCTGAATAGAAAAAGTCTTCATCGTCCGTAGATTTTAGGGTTTCTGAACTATAAGGGATTCCGTTTTGGCAAACTTCCGAGAATTGGAATTTGACGTTCGTACATTCCAGGGTTTCGCATCGAAATACTTGTTTACAGACGAATAAGAGAAATTCTAACATTTCTCTGAAGATTTTTGGAATTAGTTTCCATCGCGTCCTAAAGTGTAAATTAGCTATTTACTAGTGTCTTTGACCTAAGATTAGGCGAATGTTAGTCGTGCTATACTTTTATCGGTTTTGATGCAATCCTTGAACTTTTCCTGAACCTTCTCCTTCATAAATTTATTTCATCCAATAAACTCTTGTTCAGGTTTCCCTTCACGATACATCGAACTTATTCGTTAATAAGGAATTTCACTAATTTATTCTAAGCTTAAAATCTTGGGTCTCACACTCTCGCCATAAGGCAGGTGTGAAGACGACTCGTACTAACTCCTAAAACAACTATGAAACATTCCTCAAGCAATTCCTGAACTTTCTTCTTCATTAATCTTTCTGAAACGGCGAACTCTTGTCATGCTTACACTGATTCTACGCGTGAGTCGGAAAAGTAACTAGTTCAGTAAATCCAGGTCTTACAATACTCCCCTCCAAAAAGAAAGTTTCGTCCTCGAAACTCAGAGTTCTGCGAAAACTCCGGGATACTGTTCCTTGATCTTGTCTTCCAATTCCCATGTAGCGTCTCCCTTATCGTTGTTCCATATCACTTTCACTAATGCAATCTGCTTCCCTCTCAGCTGTTTCACTCTTCTATCCCCAATACGAATCGGTGGTGCCTCAAAAGTCAAATCATCCTTCAGTTCAACATTGTCTGGCTCGATTACATGAGTCGGGTCTGAAATGTACTTCCTCAACTGTGACACGGGAAAAACATCATGAATGTTGGAAAGAAACGGTGGTAGCGCAATCTGATACGCAACTGGTCCAACACGTCGAGTGATTTGGTAAGGTCCAATAAACTTGGGCGTGAGCTTCCTTGACTTAATAGCCCGCCCAACTCCCGTAGTCTGAGTTACTCGTAGAAACACATGGTCGCCCTCTTCAAATTCTAGGGTTCTACGCCTCTGATCGGCATAACTCTTCTGTCTGCTCTGTGAAGCTCTCATCTTTTCTCTGATCTGCTTAACCGTCTGTTGCAGAAGTTCTGGCCCAATCAACAAACTCTCCCCATCTTGATACCAACACAACGGTGTCCTACACTTTCGACCATACAAAGCCTCATACGGTGCCATCCCAATGCTCGCATGAAAACTATTGTTGTAGGTGAATTCGATCAATGGCAGAAGATCATCCCAACTTCCTCTGTTGTCTAACACACAAGCACGTAGTAGATCCTCTAACGACTGAATAGTTCTCTCTGTTTGCCCGTCAGTTTGCGGATGATACGTCGAACTCAAACTTAACTTGGTTCCTAACGCATCATGAAGAGCTCCCCAAAAGTGCGAAGTAAACTTTGGATCCCGATCAGACACAATACTCGTCGGAACTCCGTGTAGTCTCACAATCTCAGCCACATAAATCTCAGCCAACTTTTCCACGTTGTAGGTAGTTCTCACTGGTAGAAAATGCGCTGACTTGGTCAAACGATCCACAATTACCCAAATCGAATCGTGTCTCTTCTGTGTTCTTGGAAAAGCCACCACAAAATCCATGGATATGCTATCCCATTTCCATTGTGGCACGTCTAAACTCTGTAGCATACCAGCAGGTCTCTGATGATCTACCTTAGCCTTTTGCCAAGTCAAACATACAGCTACATACTCGGCCACTTGTTTCTTCATTCCCGGCCACCAAAAATTCAGTTTCAAGTCTTGACACATCTTTGTCATTCCAGGATGAATGCTCCATTTGCTCTTGTGCCCTTCATCCATGATTAGCCTTCTCAATTCTGGATTGTTGGGTACACAAACTCTGTCTTTGCATCGTAGGATATTGTCAGTTCCTATCTTGAACTCCAGGTCTTTCCCTTGAATTACTAAGTTCCTCTTCTCTAGCAGAAACGCATCTTGCAATTGTTGCCCTCCAATCTCTTCCATCAGTCCACTGGCGATTCTGATCATTCCGAACTTCAACATTCCCTCAGACGGTGTCACACCTAAACTCATATCTCGAAATTGTTCCAGCAACTCCAGCTCTTTAACCATCATTGACGAGACATGCATCTTCCTACTCAAAGCATCAGCAACTACATTTGCCTTCCCAGGGTGATATTGCAGCGTAAACTCGTAGTCCTTGATAAACTCCATCCATCTTCGTTGCCTCATGTTCTGCTCCTTCTGATCGAACAAGTATTTAAGACTCTTGTGATCGCTAAATATCGTGAAAGTACAACCATAGAGATAATGCCTCCAGATTTCAAGCGAAAACACAATGGCAGCTAACTCCAAATCGTGAGTCGGGTAGTTCTTCTCGTGAGTCTTCAACTGTCTTGAAGCATAAGCCACCACTTTCCAATGTTGCATCAGTACACATCCCAAGCCTTGATGTGAAGCATCACAGTAGACCTCATAAGGTTCCTCCGGTTGTGGTAAAATAAGCACAGGTGACGTCGTCAAACGTTCCTTCAGTGTCTGAAAACTTGATTCACACGCCTCAGTCCATGCAAACGATTGATCCTTCCTCGTCAGTTGAGTCAAAGATCCAACAATCTTGGTAAATCCCTCAATGAAGCGTCTATAATATCCGGCTAAACCCACAAAACTTCTGATCTCTGTCACTGTCTTCGGTTGTTCCCAAGCCAAAACAGTCTCCACTTTCGCTGGGTCCACATCTATGCCTTCCTTTGAGATAACATGGCCTAAGAAATTGACTTCCTCCAGCCAGAATTCACACTTGGAAGGGTTCGTATACAGCTTTTTCTTTCTCAACACTTGTAAAACTTGGCGCAAATGTTCTTCATGTTCCTTCGCGTCCTTCGAATAGATCAATATGTCATCAATAAACACCACCACAAACCGATCTAAGAATTCATGAAAGATGCGGTTCATGTAATCCATGAAAACAGCAGGTGCATTTGTCACTCCAAACGGCATCACTCGGTACTCGTAGTGTCCGTAGCGTGTTCTGAAAGCAGTCTTGGGTATATCCTCAGTCTTCACTCTGATCTGATGATAGCCTGACTTCAAGTCTATCTTGCAAAATACGGCCGCCCCTCGTAATTGATCCATCAAATCATCTATTGTCGGTAACGGGTATCTGTTCTTGACCGTCGCCTTGTTTAGTTGTCGATAATTCGCACACAATCTCGACTTCCCGTCTTTCTTCTTAGTAGCAGACGGAAATGGCAGGCTTGCGGATTTACTGCTGATCTAACTACATTTTGTTTGGTATAAGAGACACCCGAGCAGAAATGGTCCCACTATGGCCGGTGCTAGGATTGACTCGATGGCGCCCATCCTTTCGGATTGCATCTTGTTCCTCGTCATATCATTCATTCACCATGCATACTCACTTAGTTGCCGAGTGTGATTGATACTTGTTAATCTTACTTGATATATGTTAATTGTCAGTAATTATCATTTATATTCAATTGGAAGATATACAATTTATGATGCTATCACAAACCTCTAAGCCTAAGTAGCTATCCCTTAAACTTTATCTATTGGGTGTATTATTTATGTAATTCCTTGAGTTGACCCTCGCGCCTTCTATTTGTGTTTTGGCGGACTACACCCATTGTCAGATGTCCATGGCAGATTGGTTTACGATGGTCCACCCTCCGGGGGGGACTAGGTTCGAGATGCTTGATCAGGAGATCCCCGGCTCATGGGTGGTTGACCCCGCCGGCCACCGAGCGATCTACTCGGGGAGAATAATGGAGAACCGTGTCGACAGTCTGGGACATTTGATGGAGGGAGTACTGAGGCGTTACACTGTCAGCTTTAACCTGCCACCCAGCGTGTACTGTGGATCCGGTGTAGGAGCACCACCACCGTCGCTTCCGACGACGAGGACCCCTCGGAGGATGAGCATGTGGGAAGGACTTCATCAAACTCTAGTTCACCTACCGTTGTTGTTGCTGATGATTTTAGATCAGGTTTCGAACCCGCGAGACTAGCCGAGGAGCGTGTCGCTGTAGCCACCCTTCGCTTGAGGACATCGACTTCTCCCCGTGGTTATCTTGTTGTGCCTTCGGCGCACCTGATGGAGGAGGACGTGTTCGTCCGCGTTGTGGATGCGGTGACGGGAGTCCCTAGGATTGAGACCCAGGCAGTAGCGAGAGAGGAGATGGATGCAGACAGAGACCTAGTCGCCCTGGATTCTGATTCAGGCGACGATCATACCAGTATGTAGTTGGGAGTGCTGTGGTGCGCTCCTCTAGGCAGGATTAGGGTAGGAGTAGCGTTACAGCTCTGGTCATCATGTTCTCATTTTGGGGCAAGGTAGGTCCCTGACCTTTAGCTTTTTGTGTGGTTTTCTTTATGGAAATCACAGAGAGTTGGTCGGACTAGGTGGTCTTGTTTTGGCCGTTTTAGGCTGACCTACTTTCGTTTTGGAGGACTGTATTTCGAACACTTGACCTTTTACTTTGGTTTGTACATATTCGCCCACGGGCACTACTTTCTGTTACTTTCCCGTCACTAGAGGTTACTCGTGACGTGGCTTGCTTCTTACAGCGGGGGCTGTAAATATATTGTACATTAGTTATGTTTATCTTTCGTTGTAGAGTCTTTATTTCGACAAGTCTTTTATTTAAAACCAATCATCGAAAAAAAAAGTTCACGTTTTTCCGCTTTATTTTCTTTTTGGTTACTAAATTGACGCCACTGAAATCGGGGTGTTACACCCATTACACCTCAACACACCAACATCATAAGCAGAAGAAATTGAGTCCCCAACAACCTCCCTAGCTACATGAGAGACATAACCAATCAACTGTAGAGGAGCTGCCAAAGCAGAAGAATGAACAAAATGGTGCCTCAAAAAATCATTAAACCAAGGCCAAAAATTGCTCCTAGTTCCAAGGGGAGCAATTATTAGTAATTTGAAATTGAAAAACCTAATTTCAAGTGAAGCTGAACCATCGCTCAATTTAATCCTTGGAGAAGCCAAACCATTAAAATTTATTAAATACTTATTTTATTTTTGGGAATGAAAAATATATTGAAATAATAGGAACCAGTACAGGAGCAAATTACAAAGACAAAGCAATAGAAATAGCAAAGGAAAAAAAAACAAATAGAAAGAAAAACAGAACGCTACAGAGAACAAAGGAGAGCGCAAAGACACATATCAGCTACACAAGTAGTGGAAGACACAGTCCAGGAAGGCAACCAGCAAGCACAACAGCAACACGAGCAGCACTAGAAGAGAAGCTGACATAGACCTCAGGCTCTCAATGAGTTAGAACACCACAAGAGGGAATTGGACCGATTGCAGCCAGCTTTAGCCAAGGAATCCACCGACTCATTTGCTTCCTTATAGATGTGGCTCACCTTGGAACATTTGGTTAGCTCCAGCAAGAAGTCTATTTGATTTAGTTCATTAAGGAGTTTCCATGGCCTATTTAAATTGAAGTTTATCCATCCCACCGCAGCAGTCGAATCACTCTCTATACTCACCTCATAAACCATGAATTCCTGGCAGAATTGTAGAGCTTTGAGGATAGCACGTACCTCAGCTTCGAAAGCCCAGCCAAAGCCTGAGTTCATAGAGAAATAGCCAAAGACCCTATTTTGATGATCTCTTAGAACTCCCCCAAAACCACTAGGTCCGGGATTACCTTAAGAAGCACCGTCAACATTAAATTTGAGAGTACCTAGCGTTGGAGGTTGCCAAGTTGTTGTCCTTACACTCACTGCAGTCATTTTCATTCTTATATTGCAGAAATTTGCGTTAAATTGTTCAGTGTTGTAAGGGCAGTCCTTCCATTTAGCTTTCACCCACCATCCAATTTGCATAACATGCATATCCCAAACTTTTTCTCTGTTGAAGGCTTTATCTTTGAATACCAACTCGTTTCTTCTGACCCATAGGAACCAAACCAGAGAATAAGGGATTAATTTCCATAAGATAGGGTCTGAATTAACACAAAGGAAATCCCACTGTTTGGCTAAATCAACCAGGGAGTTTGGAGGTACCCAAGCAACGCCTTCTCTTTTTTACTATGTCACTCCACATGCTCCAAGACAGCAAGCAGTGTAGGAAAAGGTGATCAGCAGTTTCAGGAGCTTGGGAGCATAGCGAGCAGAGGCCATTGTCCTCCAAAGAAACCCCACGACTCAGAAGATTTTGTTTGCAAGCTATCTTGTTGTAACACCCCTGCCAAAATAGCAATCTCACCTTAGGTGGGACTATTTTCCTCACCTGAGATGGTAGTGCCCATTGTTCTCCTTCATTTACCTTGTCCTCGATCCACTTGCATAATCCTTTCATTGAGAATAACCCGAAGCTTTCAAAACACCAGCATATGTGGTCCCTGAATCCTCTCGAAGGAAAGTGACTATTTATAAGGTTGATGAAGGTGCTATGTATCTCCAATTCCCAATCAAAAAAATCTCTTCTGAATGCTAGGTCCCAAGTCCATCGATCTTCCCAGAATCTAGTATTGCATCCATCTCCAATGTTGACAATCAGTCCTTCTTTCAATCCTTTGGCTACCAAGGAGTCTTCATACAAAATGTTCACAATGTCTTGCATGAGAATGGACCAATTTTTTGCTTCCACCACAGCCACATGGAAGAACAGTAGCCTAGGGTCCAGCGCATATTTAGCAATGAGTAGTCTCCTCCACAAGCTTTTGTGTTCTACTCCAAAGCGCCAAGCCTATTTAAGTAAGAGAGCTTTGTTCTTCCACCCATTAAACCAAGACCAAGACCCCCGTGTTCATGAGATTTGCAGATCAAGGACCACGGAATCCAAGCGATTTTTCTGCCATTCTCTTCCTTTCACCAAAGGAAACTACGTAAGATTTCTCCACTTCCCCTATGACCTTTATAGGTGCTTTGAATACAGCCATTAAGAATAGAGGAACCGAGCAAAGGGCTGCCTTCATCAGCGTCAATCTACCGCTTAAAGAGATGAATTTTAAATTCCATGTCTGCCTTTTCCTTCTAAGTTTATCCAGCATTGGTTCCCAAAAAGAGATACGACGAGGATTCCCACCTAGGGGGGCACCAAGGTTTAGTAATGGAAATTGGCCAGTATTCCACCCATAAAGACCAGCAATTCTTTCCACCTCTGATACTTCAACATTACACCCGATTAGAAATGTCTTCTGCAAATTCACTTTGAGTCCAGACGCAAAGAGGAATGACAATAAGGCATTGCAAAGTAGATCTATTTGGTCCTCATCATCTCCCAAAACAGTAGCGTATCGTCCGCAAATTGTAAGTGGTTCAAAGCTAGACCGGTTCCAATTCTCACACCACTAAAGAGAATTCTTCTAAGAGTTGGTTCAACATGCAAGAGAGTCCATTTGCACATAGATGAACAAGAGGGGGGATAACGAGTCACTTGTCGGAGCCCCTTTTCCATATCAAAGAAACTTGTAGATGAGCCATTTACCAAGATTGACAGAGTAGCCGTAGAGACACAAGTACGAATCCAATTGATCCATCGCTCACCAAAGTTCATTTCCTTGAGGATATCGAGTAGGAAACCCCACTCCACATTATCATATGCTTTGGCGAACTCAAGTTTTAATAGAAATCCACCGCCTTCTCTCTTTTTCAAGAGATCTACCACCTCAGTAGCAATAAGGATGCAGTCAAAAATTTCTCGCCCGTTTGTGAAAGCAAATTGGTTCTCTGAGACCAGCAAGGGGACAACTCTCTGCAATCTCGATGCTAGCACTTAGAGATCAATTTATAAGCACTACCGATCAAATTGATTGGTCTGAAATCAGTGACATCCGAGGGATTGTTTATGTTTTGGAATTAGAGCTATGAAGGTAGCATTAAGGCCTTTTACTAACTTCCCCGTGCTATGGAAATCATCAAAGAATTTCACCACTTCACCCTTAACTAAGCTCCAGAACTGTTTGAAAAAATTCAAATTAAAACCATCGGGTTCTGGTGCCCGATTCCCATCACAAGACTTCAGAACTTCCCAAATCTCCCCTCTGAGAATCTGTTTTCCAGTCCAACTTCTTCTCATGACTCAGCTTTGGAAGAAGGTTTGGAAGTGGCTGAAGATTGTTTT
>NC_080043.1:46591096-46657460 GCF_012489685.1 Lotus japonicus
CAAAGATGAACCAGTCAGAACCAGATCTGCCTTCAGACCCTCTGAAGAGACCTTGCTGAGTCTGAAAGGATTGGTGTCCTTAATTGAACCCAAGTCCATAGATGAAGCTCTTCAGGACAAGGATTGGATTCTGGCCATGGAAGAAGAATTGAATCAATTCTCCAAGAACGATGTTTGGAGTTTAGTGAAGAAGCCTGAGAATGTCCATGTTATTGGAACGAAATGGGTATTCAGAAACAAGCTAAATGAGAAAGGAGATGTAGTCAGAAACAAGGCAAGGCTAGTTGCTCAAGGCTACAGCCAGCAGGAAGGAATAGACTACACTGAAACATTTGCTCCAGTAGCAAGACTGGAGGCAATCAGACTATTGATTTCTTTCTCAGTAAATCACAACATAGTTCTACATCAGATGGACGTAAAGAGTGCCTTCCTAAATGGTTATATCTCAGAGGAAGTCTATGTTCATCAACCCCAGGTTTTGAAGATGAAAAGAAACCAGACCATGTGTTCAAATTGAAGAAATCACTCTACGGTCTGAAGCAAGCTCCCAGAGCATGGTATGAGAGACTTAGCTCATTCCTTCTGGAGAATGAGTTTGTAAGGGGTAAAGTAGATACAACTCTCTTTTGCAAGACTTATAAAGATGATATCTTAATTGTGCAAATTTATGTTGATGATATTATATTTGGCTCTGCTAATCAATCTCTATGCAAAGAATTTTCTGAGATGATGCAGGCTGAATTTGAGATGAGTATGATGGGAGAATTAAAGTACTTTCTGGGAATACAAGTTGATCAAACACCAGAAGGAACATATATCCATCAGAGCAAGTACACTAAGGAACTTCTGAAGAAGTTCAATATGCTGGAATCTACAGTGGCCAAGACTCCAATGCATCCAACATGCATTCTGGAAAAAGAAGATATAAGTGGTAAAGTATGTCAGAAGCTCTATCGTGGCATGATAGGTTCACTTCTGTACTTAACTGCATCTAGGCCAGACATATTATTTAGTGTTCATTTATGTGCTCGTTTCCAATCAGATCCAAGGGAAACCCACTTAACTGCTGTTAAGAGGATCCTAAGGTATCTGAAAGGCACCACTAACCTTGGCTTGATGTATAAGAAAACATCAGAGTATAAGCTTTCAGGTTATTGTGATGCTGATTATGCTGGAGATAGAACAGAGAGAAAAAGTACTTCTGGAAATTGTCAATTTCTGGGAAGCAATCTAGTCTCATGGGCAAGCAAGAGGCAATCAACCATTGCTCTATCAACTGCAGAGGCAGAATATATCTCAGCAGCAATATGCAGCACTCAGATGCTCTGGATGAAACATCAGCTGGAGGATTATCAGATCCTTGAGAGCAATATCCCAATCTATTGTGATAACACTGCTGCAATTTCGTTGAGCAAGAATCCTATCTTGCATTCAAGGGCAAAGCACATTGAGGTAAAGTATCACTTCATTAGAGATTATGTGCAGAAGGGCGTACTTCTTCTGAAGTTTGTTGATACTGACCATCAATGGGCAGATATCTTTACAAAGCCCTTAGCTGAAGATAGATTTAATTTTATTCTGAAAAATCTAAACATGGACTTTTGTCCAGAGTGAAGATAGATCAGAACCTCTGACTATGATACTTCTTGATCAGAAGATGTCTAGTCCAGAAGGTAACTCAATCAGAGTGTGTGTGCCCACTGGTACTGACTCTGAAGCTGAGACAACAACACGTGCGTCAGAATTTCTGATGCATAGTTCCTTGTGCCCGTGTGACAGTCTGTTGTGATTGCGTGTAGATATGCTTATCTTCTGTGTGTGATTGTGTATTTTACTGTTACTGTCTATCTTTAATTTTCAACCGTTGATCTTAAAGTGCTTTTTGAATCAACAACGGTTATTTGATAAACCCACTATCCACACACGTTCCCTTCACTTCCGGTTTTCACTCTCGCACTCTCTGTTTTCAAAAACCGCTCCTCTCGAATTCTCTCTCGATCTCTCTTCATCCTTCAAACTTCATCTTCTACCTCAAACCTTCAACCTCTTCAAAATGGTGAGACAAACCAGAAGATCTACTGCAGATGCACCTCAGTTCCCTCACATGGTAGTCGGTTTGGCAACGGGTCAAAGGGGCTCTGAGAACCCAGCACAAGAACAAGCTCAAGCTCAAGAGCAGGTTGTTCCTATTGCAGAACGGGGCTGTGCCGTTCACTGTGTATTTCCTCCTGAGGAACTCCAAGTCCTTGCAGAATGGAGATTCAACCTCGACAACTTGGCTGCAAATGGGTTTGATCTCCGTCCTGAAGTCCAAGCTCAAGGTTGGGGAAACTACTTCATTCGACTTCGAGGACCGGTGTTTGAGAAGCTGGTAAAGGAATTCTGGAAGCACGCTGATTGTGATGACACTCAGGTGGTCTCTTACATACTGGGTAGGAAGATCATCATCACGGAGAAGTCCTTCGTGAATCTGCTAGGTGCAGAAACTGCTCAGGGGTATCGGTTCTCACTGACGGAATCGAAGCTGAAACCCAGAACCAAGGACATCGTCAACAAGGCCCTGTACACCACCTTCAAACCGGGCAAGACGAGCTACAAAGTGATGGATCTTCACCCCAAACTGAGAATCTGGCACAAGATCCTGCTCAACTGCATCAATCAACGACCAAAGGGCAGTTCTCCAGACTACATCAACTTCAATCAGAAGGCGATGCTGTTCTTCATTCAAGACAAGGAGAAGATCTGCCTTCCCTACTTCCTGTTCTCCTATTTGAAGGAATGCATCCGGAAGTCTCGCACCACCTCCTCCATCAAGTCAGCCATCAAATATATCCCTTTTGGGAGGCTGCTCTCAGACTTTCTCATTGAAAGCCACTTGGTGCAAGATTTGATCGAGGCTGGTTGCACAGAGGACTTGAGCACAATCGTCAGCGATGTCTTCACTGCCAACTCTCTGAAGAAGATGGGCTTAGTCCAGAAGAAGATTGCTCCTGCTCATGAGGACACATCTTCTGAGATCAGAGGAAGAAGAATGCCTCTGAATGACTACCCTCTGTGGACTCAAGCAGACCATCCTGAAGCCATCAGATGCTATGTTGAAGACCTCAGGGCTCAGGGATTCGAGATTGACCTTGATGATTTCGTCAGCAGACTTCCACCAGCTCCAGAGTTTCCTTCTCCTCCCAAGAAGAAAACCAAGAGGAAGATGGTTCTGGACGAATCCTCAGAGGAATCTGATGTCCCTCTGGTCAAGAAGGCGAAGAGCAAGCCTGCTGATGATGATGGTGATGATAGTGAGGATGGTCCTCCAAAGAAGAAGCAGAAGAAAGTCAGAATTGTGGTGAAGCCTACTCGGGTGGAACCAGCTGCTGCAGAGGTCAGAAGGACTGAACCTCCTGCCAGAGTGACTCGATCATCAGCACATACAAGTAAGCCTGCACTTACCTCTGATGATGATTTGAATTTATTTGATGCACTCCCAATTTCTGCCTTACTCCAACACTCTTCAAATCCCCTCACTCCTATTCCTGAATCCCAGCCAGCCGCACAAACCACCACTCCACCACATTCCCCAAGATCTTCTTTCTTTCAACCTTCTCCTACTGAAGCACCACTCTGGAATTTGCTTCAGAACCAACCCTCTAGGTCAGAAGATCCAACCTCTCTCCTTACCATTCCATACGACCCATTACTTTCTGAACCCATCATCCAAAACCAACCAGAACCCAAACCAACAGAATCACAACCCAGAACGTCTGATCACTCTGCTCCCAGAGCATCAGCACGTCCTGCTGTCAGACCCACGGATACAGACTCTTCATCAGCCTTCACACCTGTATCCTTCCCTACCAATGTCTTTGACTCTCCTCCCTCCAATACCTCTGAATCACTTAGAAAATTCATGGAGGTTAGGAAAGAGAAGGTATCTGCCTTGGAAGAACATTACCTTACCTGTCCAAGCCCTAGGCAATATCCTGGCCCTAGACCTGAACGTCTAGTTGACCCAGATGAACCTATCTTGGCCAATCCTATCCAAGAGGCAGACCCCCTAGTTCAACAGGCTCACCCTGTCCCTGACCAACAAGAGCCAATTCAACCAGACCCTGAACCTGAACAATCAGTATCTAACCAATCCTCGGTTAGATCACCTCACCCTCTGGTTGAAACTTCAGACCCTCACCGTGGAACCTCTGAACCCAATGCTCCCATAATTAACATTGGTTCTCCACAAGGTGTCTCTGAAGCTCATAGCAGCAATCACCCAGCCTCTCCTGCACCCAACCTCTCCATCATTCCCTATACTCACCTTCAACCCACATCTCTCTCTGAGTGCATCAATATTTTCAATCATGAAGCCTCCTTGAGGCTCCGCAATGTGCACGGTCAGACTGACCTCAGTGAGAATGCTGAATATGTGGCTGATGAGTGGAACGAGTTGAGCACTTGGCTGGTGGCTCAGTTTCCCGTTATGCTGCAGCTCCTGCATGCAGAGGGCAGTCAGAGCATTGAGGCTGCAAAGCAAAGATTTGCTAGGAGGGTGGCTCTTCACGAACTAGAACAGAGAACCAAGCTTCTTGAAGCCATTGAAGAAGCCAAGAGACAGAAAGAACAAGAAGAAGAAGCTGCCCGTCAAGCAGCAGCTCAGGCTGAACAAGCCAGACTTGAGGCAGAACGTCTTGAAGCTGAGGCTGAGGCAGAGCGACTTGCACCAGTTCCGTTTACTCCTGCTGCTTCTGCTTCCATTCCAGAACCTCAAGCTGCTCAGAACGTTCCTTCCAGCTCTACTCCGACAAGCTCATCCAGACTCGACATCATGGAACAACGTCTTGACACTCATGAATCCATGCTGATTGAGATGAAGCACATGATGATGGAACTTCTGCGCCGGACTGACAAACCTTAGTTTTTAGGATCTCTTCTTTTTCTTCCTTTTCCTTTTTATTTAACGTTGTTTTATTTAAACTCTGCTTATTTACTTACTTTAATTTGTTCATTTGTGATTCTATATGCATATATCTATATATATTTGTGTCACACATGTTTGCAAAACCTGTTTTATTCATAATTGTTTTATGTTTACATCATAATTCTTTCCATCATACATTATTCCCTATATCTAGAATGGAGGATCCTTCCTCATTCTTCTGCATTCTTGGCGCTGCTCCACTCTTTCCTTCTCCAGACGATCCAATGCATACTCTATGTTGCCGAGTTTGATGCTCAGATCATCTTTTTCTAGACTATCTTCTGTCGTCTTGAGTCTCTTTTCCACAGTCTCCTTCTCTTCCAGCAGATTCAGCTCCCGCTGGCAAAGCTCCTGAATCTCTTCCACGAAGCAGAGGAACTCCTTCAGATCTTTCTCCATCTCTGGACCAAGATCTTCTTCAAGCAGTGTCTTCGTCAGCTCTTGTATGGTCTTTGTACCATCGGGATGCCTAATATTGAGGAACATATCTTCCTCAAACGCCTTCCTTCTGAGCTCTTCTAATGCCATTCTGTATGATGCCATTTTTCTTACTGAAACTTATTCGAGCTGTGAAGCTTACCTTTCTCTCCAACGTTTTTATAGGCTTCACTTTCTCTCTGAAAGTTAATGCTCTTACAGTTTCTCGAGGTTAAGTTCTTGGTAACTGACCCTTCTATTTACTCACTTGACCGGTGGTAAACGTTCATCCCTTGCATTAACTCTTTTATTTATTATCGCCTCACTCTGATTCTTACATCGTCTTCATTTTCTTTCAACTTAGACCTTCTCTAAGGGGGCGTACCTTGTACTTCAAGCTAAGTTTTTCACACCCCAAGCTTTTTGCTTATGACAAAAAGGGGGAGTAAACCCAGTTTTTGATGTGTAAGATGTGTTAGTGTGACTTATTTTTCTTTTGGAGATTTTAAGAGTTCCACCTTCATGACCATAGATGTGTCACTGGGCAAATACAAGGAATACATTTCACTTCTTCTGAAGTGATTCTAAGTTGACTCTGATACCCAAGACTCTGATACCTTGTCCATGACTCTGATCACTTATGCGCTCTGATTATTCGTTTTTCATCTATGTCATAAGCTTTTCACTCTGAACTCTTATATGATTTAGCTCAGAATCTAGACTTTACTAACGTTTTCATCAAGTATTAGATTCAGGGGGAGCTAAGCTCAGAATCAAGCAGTGACTTGAATTCAGAATGAGCAAGATAAACTATTCACATCAGGATAAGTATTATTCTATATCTCTAAACTCTGAGTGAATTCAGTTTAATGTTTAAGAATTGTTCATCAAAAATCTTAGTTTTGTCATCATCAAAAAGGGGGAGATTGTAAGATCAAGTTTTGATCTAGTAGTACAACTCTATGTTTTGATGATTACAAGTTAACCTTTTGATATGAACAATTGTGGTACTCTAACGTGTTTTTCTGAGTGTGCTATTTACAGGCTCTGACCCTGACTCAATTTCACACAAATCAGAAGCACTGTGTATAAAGGGTAACCCAAGCAACGCTTTCGCATTCACCATGTTCAGTATGAACAGTGGAAAAGCTTCAGAAGATCTGAAGATATACAAACTCTGATGAGGACTCAGTCGCTAGAAGCTCTGATGATCCAGAAGTTCTGACAACCAAGAAACACTGAAGGTTCAGATGTTCTGATGGTGTAGAAGACTCTGAAGATCCAGAAGCTGAATAGTGGAAACTCTGAAGTCCAGAAGCAAGAAACTCTGAAGGCCATGTTCTTCCCTCTGAGTTCAGAATCAGAAGATACAATGGTTAGAGGATCTGTGCTTTCCCTCTGACTCTGATCAACCGGCTTCACAAGTTCCCATACGAAGCATTCCTCTGATCAGAAGTCTCCTAGGTTAAAAGGTCAAGTCGCTATCCAAGTACAAAAGCAAGTGTACCTTCCTGACGACCTACCTAACGTTCTCAGCCACAGCAGAAGCTGGATTTTCCAGAACTGCCCTCCAACGGTAGCATTTCCCATGCAACGCTCAACCCTAATCCTTGGAGTATATATAGAGGCTGAAGATTGAAAGAAGCGGCCAAGAAACTAAGAAGCAATACACGCGCAAGATATTCAAAATATTCTAAGCTTTCTTTCATCTTGTAATTTATTTAGTTTACACTCAGCTTATTCAGAAGCAAACCCTTGTAAACACCAACCTCAAACAGTTGTTTGATTTTCCTTAAGGGACCGGGTAGGTCAGTATCCTTAAGAAGACTAAGAGAGTGAATCTTAGTGGTGATTCCTTTAGGAGATCAAGGTTGATCGGATCCTAGAGAAGACTAAGAGAGTGAATCTTAGTGATAGCTAAGTCAGTGTATTGTTAGTCACTTGTAGGTTTCAAGTGCAGTTGTAACAATTATCTGATTAGTGGATTGCCTTCATTCTAAGAAGGAAGAAATCACCTTAACGGGTGGACTGGAGTAGCTTGAGTGATTTATCAAGTGAACCAGGATAAAATCCTTGTGTGCTTTTCTATCTCTATCTTTTGCACTTAGTTCTCGAAAAGATTTGTTAAAATCTTTAAGGTGGTAGTTTTGTACTGAAAACGTTATTCAAACCCCCCCTTTCTACCGTTTTTCATACCTTCAAAGGAGTATCAACATACTCAGAACTTATTAATTTTCTCAACATTGGGATCCGACGACACTTCTCATTTTCCAAAACTAAGATTTGAATCCTAAGCTTTCTTTCGAGATTGTTATCATTACTTAAAGATTTAGAGGTTGTTTAATGTCTTATGAGTTTTCCTTACAAAGTAGATTCCATTTAGTCTTATTGCAAATCTTATGAGTTTTCAACATCCCATAACCCCAAATAACTCTCAGAGAATGTCTCGATCCACTAAATCAATAACAAGGCCCGAACATCCGTTCGTCCCGTCAAACTTTCTCAAAATCTCATAAAAATTCGACATGACTTGCCCGTTATTCTCACTCTCTAGTACCACAGATATAGGTGTAATGGCATAGTTAAATTAGCACAGTCCAAAAATCATGGCACATATATCAACACATCCTAGATTAACCACGTAGCACTTAGCATATAGGCAATTATCACACATCCTAGATTAACCATTTAGCACATAGCATATGATTCAAACTCAAAAGAACAGTCAGTAGATGAATAATCTACATTGTCAGCCGAAGCCTCAGAAAACATTTTCCCAATCAAACACAAACAAGTGCATAAACAGTAAATCAAGTCGAATACGTCGATACCTAAAGCATTAGCTAATAGTTCAGTGAGAAGCCCTCACCTGTAGATTCTCCAGGGTTCTCTTCGAATGCTCCTTCACAATCAATGCCTTGTTCTTCGGGAAATTCCTCAAAAGAACCTTTAGAGCAAAAACCACAGAATTCCATCAAAATCTATCAGAAACTCAGCAATCAATACTCACTAAGGTTACACGAAGTAGCTTATACTCCGAGGTACGATAATCTAGCGCGAAAGGACAAGTTTTCGAAAAAGAATTTTTCTTCCTCCTTCTAGGGTGCTCACGGCCACACATGGTAATTGTGTGTGTCGATTATTATTCGATCAAACTTGGTTCCTAGGTTATTATTAGCCGTAACTAAGGTTAATCTGAACTCGGAAAAATTATCGGATCGAAAACTGTCGCAGGGGTATTTTGGTCATTATTTTCAGCTCAGAATTTCAAAATCAGAGTTTCGAAAAACAAATTAGATGGGGTTGATAATAACGACGATTATGACGACTAATCTTACTAACGCTAAGCTCAGTCGAGGGTTTTAAGCCCAAAGGTTGGAACTTTAGCCAAAAATGGGTATTATGAGCAGAATTGAAACTCGGCGGCAATTCGGCGAGAATCGGCGAAATGTAATCCGCTAAACATGCTCAGGGGCACGCAGGGAATAAGTTTAGATAGAAAGCTGAAGTTATTTGGATAGTTTTGCAAAAAGCTCAAAACTTAGAGCACAGAAAAGCATAGAGAAAAGCGGCAGAATTTACGATCAGAAGTAAGGATTAGCATCGGTACCTTGAGGCCTACGCGTAGCAACGAACTGTGGGACGATCAGGCAAGAAGCGGCGAAAAACTCTTCTCCTTCTCCTTCCTCCTTGGCCGCGGGTTTGGGTGGGTTTTTGGGTGAGATTTTTGTTTTCTTTTCATTCTTCAAGCTACACATATATATAGTGAATGAAATGGAAGATATTTATCAAAGATCGGATAAGGATGAATAAATATTTATCAAAGATCGGATAAGGATAAATAGATATTTATCAAAGATCGGATAAGGATGAATAGATATTTATCAAAGATATTTTTAGAAGATATTTTGTAAACCGGTACAGATTTGTTTAGATATCGGAGGATTTAACGCATAGAGTTAAGAAAAAATATAAGAGTTATTCCGATTTTTCCGGCTTCATTCTCCGTGAATTCTAAGATAGGTTTTGGCGACAGAATTCCAAAACTCAACAGAGGTTTCCTTGTATTTTAGGTGACTAATGCAAAGTCGGTGTAAAACTATTTTACCCGATAAGTTACTTTTTGCAGTGGATGTCAGAAGAGAAAACTTCCTTCTGAAGAAAGATGGGAAACATCAGGAGAAATGGGTGTATGCGTGTGGAATCTTCATTTGAAGCTCCGAATAGAAAAAGTCTTCATCGTCGGTTGATTTTAGGTTTCTTGAACTATCAGGGTTTTAGTTTCGGCAAACTTCCGAGGATTGGAATCGGACGTTCGTAGATTCTAGGGTTTCGCCTTGAAACGCTTGTTATCTATGGATTAAGAGAAGTTCTAACATTTCTCTGAAGATTTTTGGAATTAGTTTCCATCGTCTCTTTAAGTGTAAACTAGCTATTTACTAGCATTTTTGCCCTAGGTTTAAGCGTATATCGATCGTGCTATAACTTTTATCGACTTTGATACAATCCTAAAACTTTTCCTGAACTTTCTCCTTCATAAATTTATTCCATTCGATAAACTCTTGTTCAGGTTTTTCCTTCACGATACGTCAAGCCTAATCGTAAATGGAAATCTCTTCCACTTATTCTAAGCTTAAAAACTTGGGTCTTACAAACTCCTTCTCTTCGAATCTCTCAAACCAGAGAGAGTTAGACCCTGATTCTTGTCCCATTGTGTTCCTGGAGAGGAGAGGCAGAGGATTGACTATTCGTGGTCAAGTTTTGGTCGAGAAACGAAGCTTTCAGCATCTCCGGCGAAGATCCGGCGACCCCTCAACCTGTAACGCGCCTTTTCTCTCATCACCCCGCAGTTCGGCCACACCCACGAGTACCATTCAACTCCCCACAACCTGTAGATCAAGTTCCAGTACCCGGAGTAGCACGGCGGTGACAATCTAGGATCCTCCGATCGCCTTCTCCGGCGACTTCTGCAACTTCCAGCGAGTAAGCTTCTGAAACTCGCCAATTTTAGCTTGTTTTTGATCCAAATTGATCCCTTAAGCATGTTAGGACATAGATAGGAAGCTTTAGACTAGTTTTAAGGCTTGAATCATTAGGAATCGATGAGAACCGATCCAAGGTCTTTGAAGCTCGAAGAGGCTATCAGGTTGAGCTTCTAAGAGTGAATTGGCCTGCAAACTGGATTAGTTTGTGCTTCTGGAACGTCATAGGAGCTTTTATGATAGTTAATTGTAGCAATAGAGCCCTGAAGAGGAAAGCCCCAATATTACCTTGTGGGCAGCCTCTAAAATCGTGAATTGGCACTGTTAGAGTGCCCAGAAGCTGAAATTGATGATTCCATTGAACTCAGAAGGTAGAAAACTATAGTAATGGACTATTAGATGTTAACATTAGGCTCAGTTTATAGATTTCTTAGTTTGCAAGTAGATTTTGAATTAAGTGCTTAAAATAAGTGATTCTGAACCTGATTTTAAGCTGAGAACAGTAAAATGAGCTTAATAGAACCTGAAACCAGTAGGACAATAACCAGGTAAAGACTTAGGAGTTGTAGCTTAGTCATAGAATTAATTAACATAATATGGCTTAAGTAATTAGAAATAATTAAGTAGAAATATTTTAGCTTAAGTTAGATTATTAGATTAATGACTTAGAAATAATGAAATCAGATTATGAGGATGTATAGGACATGAGGACAGAAATGGTAACATGGAAGGAATTATAGGAATTAGCTATTAGAAAATGAAATTAGTTTGCATAATATAACTAGATGATTAAGTTGTTGTTTTTAAATTAGTAATTAACCTAAGTGGATGATTTAGTGACTTAAAACTAATTAGGTCAGATTAATGGACATGCAAAATATAGGTTACACCCTAGTTAGTTGAGATCAAGGCTAAGTTAGAATGACGCTAGTTTGATAGCAAAAAGGAATAATAATAATAATAATAATAATAATAATAATAATAATAAAAATAATAATAATAATAATAGTAACGAACGATTTAATGCCTCGATTAGCTTATCTTGACCCAAGCATAATCAATGATTCAGAGGGAGCTATCTCAGACACACACGATCCTCTATTGGTAAAGGTTAAAGGTAAGGGAGGTTATACAAGACCTTGTCTTGGTACACAACTCATAAGTTGAACATTATTACAGTAGAAAGCATATTATTACTTGCTTATATGTTATTGGATGCATGATTCGATGTTGTTCTTGAAGAGTGAATGTTGGATGAATTATTGTGCCGAATTGTTGTGACTGTGATCCATGATTGAAGTGATGCAGAGTAGAAAGGGATGATAGTACACAAAGGGATATAGTGGTACTTAGGATTATAAGTGACATGGTATTAGGATTGTTCCTGATACGCTAAGTGTTGGTCAATCTGCAAGTGCACAGATATCTCCGGGTTTTAATTTATCGAACCACAGGGAATTGGTGTGGCAATTCAGTTTAAGAGTCAAGTTCAAGGTTGAAAAGCGAGTAAAATTCAGTTTTAATGATTGGTTGTTTCTTGAGTTTGTAAAAAGACAAGTAATCAAGTAATAAAGCGATTGAAAAACAGAGATGAGATTGCCTTGGGTTCTTGCTCAACAAATTCAGTTTTAGCAAACCTTCCTATTCAATTAATCCTGAGTCTCTCCTTGATGTTCTAGCCTAGATAGTCATCTATCGATGCCTCGTAAAGAAAACCCTTTCTAATCAAAAGATAGATTCAATTCCTTGATAACCTAAACATTTGTTAGAAGCACTAAGCATGCAATTCAGGCCAACAAACCTCAACCCTTCCTCTATTCCTAGTAGCAAGTATAGAAGAGGTAATCTCACAACAAGTCCCAATTCTATAACAAACTGTCGTTATGATTATAGAAAAGTAAAAAGCTAGCATGCATTCAAGCTTGAGAGATAAAGCATAGAAGTGAGATTCAAGGGTTTACTCAGAACAACATGAATAGAAATTGATTGATAGCTAAAACATTCAAAGTCTTACAAAGAACCCAAAGCAAAAGGGGCTTTAGCCAAACATGGCTATGGAATCCATGCTAGAAAGTAAAGATAAAACCTGGATCATAAGGCCTAGGGAAAGCTCCCAAAGCTTCAGAACTCAAGCTCTCTCTTCTAACTTATGTAAAAAGTTGATAAAAATGACAAAAGGTACAAAAGAAATGGCAAAAAGCCTATTTAAAGGCTAACAGGTCGAGTCTGGGCGCTCAGGCGCCAATTCAGAGCGCCTGAGCGCCAATTGCATGTAAAAACATGCTCTCTGGACCCAATTGGCACCTAGGCGCCCATCCCCTAGCGCCTAGGCGCTTAAGCTCGCCTGAAAAGGGCTTTTTGGCTTCTGAAACTCCTCTTTTCAATCCTCTTTAAGTTTCCCATCAATTCCAAGCTTATTGGCCTTCTTCCTTCTTAAGTTCCTGATCTGAAACTTAACCAACAAGCCAAGGAAAATTCTAGAAGCTCAAAGAGCTTATTAGCACAAGAGATCCTTCAATTAACACAACAAAACCATGCAAGTCCTAAACTTTACCTAAAATGCAAGAAAACTCCCTATAAAACTACTAAATTACCAAAACAAAATAAAGACTAAAGAAAAGATAAAAATGCATGAGAATGCATGAAACACTACATGAGACTCAATAAAAAGACTCAAAACTAACAAAGAAATGACCTTAAAAACACTACTAAAATAGGGTCATCACACCACTATACTCAACGACAGCTCGCCCTCGAGCGTAAACAACACTCGCTTGCCCCCAAGCGCAAGAAATGCTCCCAAAACAAGTGCCCAACAACGAATACTTATTACAAAACCGGGGGATTTAGCAACTACAGCTGGTTCCAAAAGAAAGACACAACAATCCACTTCATGCAACTTTTAGACAAAGGAGAGTGTAGATTCCCAGGTTGGTCAGCTTAGTTATTTGGGCCGTCACCTGAGTCAGCAACCTGTCACGCTCTCCGTACGCCTTGAGTGTAGCAAGGCGATAACTCTCAGCCTTCCAGCGGAGCTCTTCAACTTCAGCTGCAGAGATCGAATCCTGGGATAACTGGGCAAAGAGGCACACCCCGCGCGCAGGAGACTCGAGATGGCTTCTTCTGCCACACCATCAAGGTCGGAATTCTCAGCTCCTCTCATGTTATCAAAGAAGGGACCAGACAACATAAAGTTGACAGGAGTAGGTTGCTGGTTTGGAGGAGGATTCTCTTCCTCGTCAGCGTTCAGATGGCTGACGGCAGGAGAACAAGGGCGAGGAGAATGCGAGACGGCAGGAGCTTGATCCTTGTCGTTACGAACCATTTCATGGGTTGAGGAGTCCCTGGGAGAGCCTACCGCAGCTTGTTGGGATGTATGGTAAGAAGGGGATGTTGTTTGTGTAACGCCGCGATTTCCAGGTGTCACTTTAGTAACTCAAAAATAAACTTTACGCGGAAACATGAAACACTACATGAGACTCAACAAAAAGACTCAAAACAAAGAAAGAAATGACCCTAAAAACACCACTAAACAAGGGTCATCACACCACTATACTCAACGACAGCTCGCCCTCGAGCGTAAATGACACTCGCTTGCCCTCAAGCGCAAGAAATGCTCCCAAAACAAGTGCTCAACGAGGATATCTTAACACAAAACTGGGGGATTTAGCAACTACAGCTGGTTCCAAGAGAAAGACCCATCAACCTACTTCATGCATCTTTTGAAAAGAGAAGAGTGTAGAGTCCATCATGAGAAGCATATAGATCTAAAATTCCTAGGATGAGAAATATATTAAGTGCACTGAGCTCACAAGTAGTTCATAGGTTCTGAATATCATTCACTCAAGAGCAACAGAGATCAAACATGCACAAATTCAATGAGACTTCAAAGGGTTGAAATGTTGGCTTGGTGAAGTACAAGGTGGTTGGTCCCTAAGGAAGACAAGGCTTCAAAACTATTGAGTGTGGTCCAATCACATAACCCCGGAGCTTTCATCAACAAACTTTACAAACACCAGTCTCTTGACCCCTTTCTCAACTTTCTTTTCTTTTCTTTTTTTGCACTCCAACTTTGATTAGGAGTTCTTTTCTTTTTATTTTCTTTTACTTTGGGCAAGAGACAATTCCAATATTATTTCAGCTCCATAACATTGCAAGGACCAACACTTCCCAAGTTCCAACCTATCCTTCATCCCATCCATGTGGCTAACAAAGGAAATCTTCAATAAGGCTCAAGTGGGACAACTAGGGACAAATGTACAAGTTAACAAACTCTGAAGCTCAAACAAAACCTAAAAGTCTCAGGAATAAGGCAAGTATCACAAGCATGCTATGAGTGAAATCAACACAGAACCAAGAAGTGCCAGTGAGTTAGGATCCTCCAGGGAAATTTTATAGTGAAGGGTCAAGAATGGACCCTTAATGGACTCACATCAACTCCATTCTCAAGAAACAATCGGAAGACCGAAGTCTCCTCCTCTCTTCCCCAAAGCATGCAATCACTCATCCCCAAAAGACACAAGTATTCATGAAAACATTTTCCAAAAACCAGCACAAGTTAGAGAACACAACTTCGGGCAAAAGCATGTGAGTATAGGGTAGTAATGACTCTAACAAAACAATGCATGCCAAAAAGAAGATAAAAAACTACAAAGGAAAAATATGCTAAACATGCATGAACTACACTACGGGAAAGAGTTGACCTCATTTACCAATTACCACGGAGGCTCAAGCATAGCTCCTTCTCCAAAATTCAGGCTCTCATTCCTTGCAAAATGCAACAAACAAACAAGCGAAATAAAACAAGACTTGGGTTGTCTCCCAAGAAGCCCTAAGTTATAGTCCTAGGTGGACTCTCCTTCCTTTGGGGTTAGGAAGGAAATTCCTTACCATCAAGCTTCCTTCCACATGTGCAAGGTAGAAACCTCGCACAAAAACTTTGGAACAATTCCTCCCAAGAGAGGGTATCATCTAAACCATCGTACCAAATCCTTACTCCCCCCTTCAAGGAGTGAGGGAAGAGCTTAATCTTGAGCTCATCACTAGTCACACCTTCCATCTTTCCAAGGTGACTCGCTTCAATGAATCGGGCCATGTGGTCTTTGAAACTCTCATCTTTAGACCCCCCATACTTGTTTTTACTAACAAGCTTGATGAGAGCTTGGCTAAGCTCAACATCTTTTTCACTTACCTTGGGGGTCTCCTTTGAAGACCTGGACAAGCTTTGAATCATATCACAAACAAAACCATCATTAAGGTTAGCTTGCAAATTAGGATTGAAAACTGAAAATCTTACCTTGTCCTTACCAACTCGGAGAATGAGCTGACCCTTATCAACATCAATCTTAGCCCTAGCAGTGGCTAAAAAGGGTCGGCCAAGGATAAGAGGAATCTTTGCATCTTCCTCCATGTCCAGCACCACAAAATCAACGGGGAACACATACTTATCAACCTTAACCATCACATCTTCAATGATCCCATAAGGTGTTTTTAGGGATCGGTCCGCCATTTGTAAGGAGAGCATGGTCGGGGTGACCTCTCCTAAGTTCAACCTTCTAAACATGCTAAGCGGCATCAAGTTGATGCTCACTCCCAAATCACACAAGGCTTCAACAACAGTCAACCCCTCAATCTCCACTGGGATAGTAAAACTCCCAGGATCCCTTCTCTTCTTAGGC
This sequence comes from Lotus japonicus, assembly GCF_012489685.1. Taxonomy (NCBI): domain Eukaryota; kingdom Viridiplantae; phylum Streptophyta; class Magnoliopsida; order Fabales; family Fabaceae; genus Lotus; species Lotus japonicus. Next base: position 46,607,140 of record NC_080043.1, read on the forward strand.
ATTTTCCTTTGCAAAATGGCACTACACTCCTCGGTCATCATAATAGTTTCATCAACCTCACTCAACTTCCTCCTCTTATTTAAAATGTCCTTCATGAACTTAGCATAGATAGGCATTTGTTCTAAAGCATCAGAAAAAGGGATATCAATATGGAGTTTCTTAAAAACATCCATAAATTTTGAAAACTTTTTATCCAAATTCTTTTTAGCCAATGCTTTAGGAAATGGAACTTTGCTAAGTTCAGGAATAGGATCATTCATCACTCTAGTTTTAATAGGAATACTCACTTCCTCCTCAACTATCTTCTCACTTTTTTCTTCCTCTACTTTCTTTTTTAACTCATGTAACACTCTCCCACTCCTAGTGGTAACAACAGCAGAATTTTCTTGTTCGGGATTGGGGATAGTATCGGAAGGAAATTTACCTTGAGGCCTTTCGGCAATTTGCTTGGCTAGCTGGCCAAGTTGGTTCTCCAAGTTCTTGATAGCCGCCTCTTGGTTCTTATGGTTGTTGTTCATGCGGTTGATGCAACTCTCCAATAGCTCCTCTAAACTCCTCTTGCAATTCACCTTTCCAACAACTTGTGTTTGGACAAGAGGTTCATGATTTGAGGATAGAACTATGCTTCCTTGAGCTATAGCTTTGGCTTCATTGCTCTCAGCATTGACAGTACACAAGTTACTAACATGAGGTCCACCACAAGACTTGCACTCCACACAAGTCATTCTTGCACCAACAGCCTTGGTCTCCTTAATATGCATTCGAATCTCCGCCACTTGTTCGGTGAGTTGCTTGTTGGAGGCCAAGAGCTTGTCATAAGCTTCCACTTCAAACTTACTCTTTCGGGTTTGGCGATCATTTTCAGAGTTCATGGCTCTCGCTACCATCTTTTCTATTAAGTCATACCCCGTTTGTGGGGGAAGAGCATCGAACTCCCCATTTGAAGCCGCATCTAGGCCAAACCTCCAAGAGTATTGTAGACCATCATAAAATGTTGCAACCAATTCAGCTTGGGTGAGATTGTGTTGAGGACATTTCCTCAATAACTTCTTAAAGCGCTCCCAAGCTTCATAGAGATTTTCCTCAGTGGGTTGCACAAAATTCATGATGTCTTTTTTCAGCTTCCTCAAAAGAGCTCTTGGGAAGAACCTTGTTGTGAATTTTTCTGCTAGGTCGTCCCAAGTAGTGATACTCCCTTGAGGTTGTGAATTCAGCCATTCCTCCGCTGCATCCTTCAAAGAAAACGGAAACAAGCTCAACCGAATTGCATCCGTCGGAACATTGTTCACATGGTAAGTGTTGCAATTCCGGATGAACCTCTCCATGTGAGCATGTGGATATTCCAAAGTACCTCCACCATATTGGTTTTGGCTCACCAAGTTGATGAATGCCGGTCTCAACTTAAAGTTTCCTACTCCCTCGGGAAAGACAATGCTCCCGGGATAGTCAATACTCATGGTAGCCGAAGTGAGTTCCCGAAGAGACCGGTTGGCATTCTCAACTTCTTGCTCACATAATCGGAGGGTGATCCCCTCTTGGATTCTTGCCTCAATGTGGGCTTGCATCTCCTCCTCTGTCATGCAGCCACCCATGGTGGTGTCTCTTGTGAGAGTAGCCTGAAAGTTTGATACTAAACAGAGAAATATTAGTAGCACCAATTCTAGACAAGTTCAAAACAAAAATAAAACCACAAACTAAAAACTTAAACCAAAAACCACAAACAATTCCCCGGCAACGGCGCCAAAAACTTGTTGGTCAATCTGCAAGTGCACAGATATCTCCGAGTTTTAATTTATCGAACTACAGGGAATTGGTGTGGCAATTCAGTTTAAGAGTCAAGTTCAAGGTTGAAAAGCGAGTAAAATTCAGTTTTAATGATTGGTTGTTTCTTGAGTTTGTAAAAAGACAAGTAATCAAGTAATAAAGCGATTGAAAAACAGAGATGAGATTGCCTTGGGTTCTTGCTCAACAAATTCAGTTTTAGCAAACCTTCCTATTCAATTAATCCTGAGTCTCTCCTTGATGTTCTAGCCTAGATAGTCATCTATCGATGCCTCGTAAAGAAAACCCTTTCTAATCAAAAGATAGATTCAATTCCTTGATAACCTAAACATTTGTTAGAAGCACTAAGCATGCAATTCAGGCCAACAAACCTCAACCCTTCCTCTATTCCTGGTAGCAAGTATAGAAGAAGTAATCTCACAACAAGTCCCAATTCTATAACAAACTGTCGTTATGATTATAGAAAAGTAAAAAGCTAGCATGCATTCAAGCTTGAGAGATAAAGCATAGAAGTGAGATTCAAGGGTTTACTCAGAACAACATGAATAGAAATTGATTGATAGCTAAAACATTCAAAGTCTTACAAAGAACCCAAAGCAAAAGGGGCTTTAGCCAAACATGGCTATGGAATCCATGCTAGAAAGTAAAGATAAAACCTGGATCATAAGGCCTAGGGAAAGCTCCCAAAGCTTCAGAACTCAAGCTCTCTCTTCTAACTTATGTAAAAAGTTGATAAAAATGACAAAAGGTACATAAGAAATGGCAAAAAGCCTATTTAAAGGCTAACAGGTCGAGTCTGGGCGCTCAGGCGCCAATTCAGAGCGCCTGAGCGCCAATTGCATGTAAAAACATGCTCTCTGGACCCAATTGGCGCCTAGGCGCCCATCCCCCAGCGCCTAGGCGCTTAAGCTCGCCTGAAAAGGGCTTTTTGGCTTCTGAAACTCCTCTTTTCAATCCTCTTTAAGTTTCCCATCAATTCCAAGCTTATTGGCCTTCTTCCTTCTTAAGTTCCTGATCTGAAACTTAACCAACAAGCGAAGGAAAATTCTAGAAGCTCAAAGAGCTTATTAGCACAAGAGATCCTTCAATTAACACAACAAAACCATGCAAGTCCTAAACTTTATCTAAAATGCAAGAAAACTCCCTATAAAACTACTAAATTACCAAAACAAAATAAAGACTAAAGAAAAGATAAAAATGCATGAGAATGCATGAAACACTACATGAGACTCAATAAAAAGACTCAAAACTAACAAAGAAATGACCCTAAAAACACTACTAAAATAGGGTCATCACTAAGCATCTGAGGTAGTGGGAAGAGGGAAAAGGTAATCCCCGATTTAATGTGTTATTGATACTTGCTTTTGAAAATTAAACCATCTATAACACCTTAGGATTACCTGTAGGATAGGTAGAGCAATAAAATGAATAATGATAGTAATATAGGCAAGTGAGCCCTTTTCTCTAAGCAATTAAGAGTACATAACCATTAACGGCGGATTAGAACTCCCGCTTGCATTCCTAGAACTACTTGATCTTATCAAAGATCCCACCTCTATAATTACTATGGTGTACTTACTTTAAGTAAGGCAGCAGATGCTTGTTTCTAATTTATTAGAAACTTAATGGAAGTATAAGGGGGAGATGATTGATATTTGAAAATACTCTTAAGGTGCAATAAGGATTCGGAAAGTACTGTCACTACCACTAAGAGAGTGGGAATACAGAGACGCCAAAGGTGGTCATGTTCAGAGATGAATTGACCCGGGATTTAGGCGATGGCCCTACCTCTCCATCAGCTACCAGCAGGGTCCCGGAATGGCCGACCAGATGTGATGTAGCAACGACCGCATATTCGTGTACTTCTGTCTGTGAGCTACTGAGCGATCAATGTCCGGTAAAGAGTGGACTGTAAGGAGTGTTCATGTTCCCGAGAAGACTTTCCGAAGATAACGAAGCAATAGCTTCTGGCCCTTAAATTATACTCATCACATGATAAATAAAATAATAAAAAGGTTGGCGATGAACTCACCATTTCCTACGAAGTAGTGAGAGAAGTCAATTCGAAGGACGGAGGAATAAGGTTGATTTAGCCATATTGCATTATTACTTGTGTTTGTTAACATGTGTGTGACTAATGATATGTTGGCTAATGTTTTAACGCTTATTTTATCTGATGTGTATTATTGTGCAAGTCGCGTATGACTCACCCTTGCACTTATTTTTATAAAAGCAAATAACAGGTGTGACAATGAGCTTCCCTCCAGTGCTCGCGATCCACGCTGATTTCCCGTCCCGTGCTGGCTGGCATGTTGACCCAGTTACCGGATACTGCTTTTATCCGGGACTCACAATTTTGTGGTGTAGGGATCCAGGAGAAGGACACATCGGTTTCCCAGTGACGCTCCCGATGGTGTTCTCATTCTTCCTGCCGACCCACGCTGAGCACGTAGGTCCGCGGAGTCCAGGCAGTCCACAGGTGCCATATCCACAGGCAGGCGAGCCTATGGAGACCAGAGAGCCTATCCTAGCAGTACCAGTCACCGTGGTGAGCCCACCGGGATCCCCAGATCAGAGAGTTCCGCAGACCCAGGAGTCTATGGGATCTCCTCCACCCCGGAGGAACTTGTCTTGCTTTCGGGTCACAGCCCGCAAGCGAGTGAGATCCCCTAGATTCTCCCGAGATGCCAGGATTTACCGTCACAGATTTCGGAGAGGCGAGGCGTCTGGAGTCAGGGAGTCAGAGCAGGGTCCGACAGCAGAGCCAGGGCCAGTGCCAGCAGCCAGCGGGGGAGTCAGTGAGGAGGATCCGGAGGAGGAAAATCCAAGGGGATGAAGCCATATGGTCCGAGTTTCTGATGATGATGATGATTTATGTTCTGAATCTGTATTTTGATTACCTGTACCAGAATATGTGTTTGAGGGCGTTGTGTCCTCTTTATGTGCTGTCTTCTTATCTGTAGACTTATGCGGTGGACCCGTCCACCAACTATGCATGCTATGTATGATTTGTGTGGTTTATATCGTTATTCTTCGTAGTCTTAAGTTAGGAGGTCGAAATGCTTGGGGATGTTAAGGGAAACGCTCGAGTACTCTTTACTCTTGCGATCCCAACCCAATGAGGAAACCCTAAGTAGAAAAAAAAAATTCACTATTTCACGTAGCGTGCTCACTCCTTAGTGATGGAGTTAGGGAGAACTCGTCACTTAAGGAAGGGGACGCCACACGGATTGGTATCAGAGCAGTGATTCGTCGGCCTAAGGTTAGAAGCCTATTAGGGAGTCTAGGATAGGTAGTTGAGGTCATAGGAAACTAATCATTCTGTGAATTTCAGGAAAGGATGACGGCAGCAATGGCAAGAGCTATTGAACAACTTACCGCTTTCTTGACCGACCAAGCGGAAAGAGCTGGGAATGGAGGTGGACACCAACCAGCGGAAGAGGATGTCTACCACGGTCTGGACAAGTTTCTGAAGCGAGATCCGCCAAAGTTTGAAGGGGGTTACAATCCCGATGGAGCGTCTAAGTGGATCCGAGAATTAGATAGGATTTATGAGACGTTAGTATATGTGTTGGTTCAATATGCAAGTGCACAGATATCTTCGGGTTTTAATATCGAATCCACAGGGACCGTGAGTGAGAATTGTGGTTTAAGCTCAAAGCTTGTGAGTTTGAAAGCAAATAAAATTTAGTTCTTGGATTTGTTTGTTTGTAACAAGAGTTTCCAAAATTAGCAATAGTAAAGAAAATGAAAATACCAATTGATGAAAATGCTCTGGGTTAATGTTCATCCAATCCTTCCTAGACAACCTACCCTATGCAATTGAAACCTTGAATCATTCCCTTATTTTTATAGCCTAGATACTTACTCATTGATTCCTCACATGAGCAATTCTCCCATACTAAAAGCTAAGCCCAATTCCTTGTGTATAGTACTTAGTCATTTATATGAGGTTTATAACCATGCAATTTTCAGGCCAACAAAACCAATCCCCCACTCTAATCCTAGAAGCAAGCAAAGAGAGGTCAATTCCAACCCAAGTCCCCAAATTACAACAATCTTCCAATATGATTGCAATTTAGCCTTAAGCAAAGGTGCACCCAAGCTTATCATGCATAAAAGAATTGAAATATAAGGAAGATTCAAGAACAAGTGCATAGAGATAGGAATTAAGTCTAGAAATTCATGAAATCACATTGAACCCAAAGCAAAAGAAGAGTCTAGCGCACTCATGGCTAGTGAATCCATACAAGAAATGTGAAGGAAACCTGGAAAATACAAGGTGGAAGCCTCACACAAGCCCCAAAAGCACTTCCTAAGCTTCAATACTTGGTAAAAATCTAAGGAAAAATCAGAGGTTCTGAACAAAATGGCCTAAAGCCTTATTTAAAGGCAAAAAAGTCGAGTTGGGGCGCTCAAGCGCTGCCCTGGGGCGCTTGAGCGCCCATGTGGCAGATGCAAGGCTCCAGCTTCTGGAGTGCTGGCGCTCGAGCGCCAGGTGAGGGCGCTCGAGCGCCAGCTTCATGAACTTGGTGACTTTTCAGCTTTTTGTAACCCCCCTTTGAATGCTTTCTTCAATTCCTTTTCATCTTGGCCTTCCTTTTCCATAAGTTACCTGCTGCAGCACTAAAGGACCAAGACAAGGAGTAAAATCAAGAAATTCAAAGGGCTTTTAGCCACCATAGTCCTCCCAAAATCATGGCAAAACTCATGCAACTCCTAAACTCTATAAAAATGCAAAAACAACCCTCATAAAACCATAAAATTACCAATACTTAACTCAAACTCAAATAAACACAAAAATGCATGAGAATGCATGAAACACTACATGAGACAAAGAAAAAGACTCAAAAACACTCGAGTAAATGACACTAAAACCACTACTAACATAGGGTCATCAATGTGCTGACCCACGTAAGGTTGCTTTTGCTAGTTATTTACTTTCAGGAGAAGCTAGGACATGGTGGACTGGAGTAAGAGGAAGGATAACTCGAGCGGAAGGAGCCATAACCTGGGAGATCTTTAGGAATGCATTTCTGGAAAAGTACTTCCCGACGAACGCAAAGGGGAGGAAAGAGATGGAACTCTTGGAGTTAAAGCAAGGTATGATGTCAGTAGGAGAGTATGCAGCTAAGTTTGAAGAACGGTGTCGGTTCCACCCGCATTATAGTGCAGCAGCTGATGAGACCTCAAAGTGTGTCAAGTTTGAATATGGACTGAGGCCACACATCAGGACTGCTGTGGGACATGACCAGATTCGGAACTTTGCTTCTCTGGTAGAGAAGTGTAGGATTTTTTAGGAAAACGAGAAGTCTAGGAAGGAGTACTTGAGGGGACAAGGTGTTAACAAGGCCCCGAAGAAGAAGGAAGAGAGGAGGAAGCCATACTTTAGGCCACCCGAGCAAGTGAGGAACCGGTTCGGAAATCGAACAGGAGGATTTGGATTCCACAACAGGACAAGTGGGTTCAATCCTAACAATCCATTCTGCGTGAGATGCCGAAGGAATGGACATCGTGCTCTGGAGTGTAGAGCCGTGTTAGGGGAACGGGCTAGTACACAGGCCAGCGGAAATGGGAATCGAAACCCTACCGCTACAACAGGCGAGGGAAGTAGCAGAGGAACACCAGCACCGAGGGATAACCGGAAGTTTGGACGACCCGCGAATAAGGGGAAAGTGTTTGCGATGACCCTGGAGGAGGCAGTTGAAGCACCAGAACTTATCCAAGGTACGTGTTATGTTGATAGTTTTCCCTTAAGTATTTTATATGATTCAGGTGCAACGCATTTGTTTATATCACAAGAGAGGGTCAAACAATTAGGTATACCAGTGACAAGTTTGGCATGAGACTTGGAAGTAAGTACCCCAACTAGAACTCGAAGGTTTGTAGAGACTGTAGGTTAGAAACCTTAGGAAGAACCTTTAGGCAAGACTTAGTATGCTTACGCTTAGAAGGATTAGAAGTAATATTAGGAATGAATTGGCTAGCGGCCAACGATGCAACCCTGAACTGTAGGAGGAAGACAGTTACTTTTGGGACTAGCGAAGGAGACGCTAAGCGGACTAAGCGAACCGAAGACGTAGGGAAAGCGCCCGAGAGCGAATCGAACGTACTTTTAGGAACGCTAGATGCAGATAAGAACGACTTAGGTATAGAAGGGACACCCGTAGCGAGCGAGTTTCCCGACGTTTTCCCCGAGGAAGTAACCGAGTTACCACCGGAAAGTTACTTTTTGGGTCGGGATCGCAAGAGAAGGTCTCGATCCACTAAAATATTATTAAGGGCCCGAACCTCCGTTCGTCCCGTCAAACTTTCCCAAAATCACATGATGAGTGTGGCATAACTGCCCGTTATCCTCACTCTGACGTACAACAGATATATGTGTATTTGCATAATCAAAGTAACACAATCCAACAGTCATGACACATATATCAACACATCCTAGATTAACCATTTAGCACATAGCATGTGAATCATTATCAATATGTCTTAGATTAACCATTTAGCACATAGCATGTCAATCAATCCCGAAAACAATTCAAGCGATAAATGATTATCAATTGTCAGCCGTAGCCTCAGAAAACATTTTTCCCAGTCAAACACAATCAAGTGCATAAACAATAAATCAAGTCGGATTCGTCGACACCTAAATCATTATCTAGTATTCAGTGAGTAGCCCTCACCGTTAGGTTCTCCAGCTTGCTCCTCAAATCCTCCTTCACAATCTTCCTCTCCGACTCCATAGAGTTCCTCAAACGAACCTTAGAGCAAACTCACAGAAATCAATCACAATGAGTCAGAAACTCATCAAACAATAAGTACTAGGGTTACATGAAGCATTATAAACCTCGAAGTACGATAATCTAACGCGTTAAGACAAGTTTTCGAAAAACGAAATTTTCCTCCCCCTAAAGAGGAGCTCTCGGCCACACATCACAATTGTGTGCGTCGATTTTTCTTCGATCAAACTTGGTTCCTAGGTTATCATTAGTCGTAACTAAGACGAATCTAAGCTCAGAAAAATTTTCGGATCGAAAACTGTTGCAGGGGTATTTTGGTCAATATTTTTAGCTCAGAATTTCAAAATTGGAATTTCGAAAAACAAATTGGATGGGGACGTTACCAACGACGTTTATGACGACTAATCCTACTAGCGCTAAGCTAAGTCGTGAGTTTTCAGCTTAAAGGATGAGATTTTGGCTAGAAATGGGTTTTCCAGCAGAAATGAATTCCGAAGGCATTTCGGCGACATTCGGCAAAATGTAATCCGCTAGAAGTACTCTTGGGTACGTAGGGAATATGTTTAGACACTAAAATCAAGCTATTTGGACAGTTTTACAAAAAGCTCAAAACTTTGAGCACAGAAAGACATAGAGAAAAGCGACGGAATTGACGATCAGAAGTGAGAGATAGTATCTATACCTCGTTGTCTTAGAATAGCAACGAACGGTGAAGCAATCGGGCAAGAAACGACGAAAATCACTTCCTCCTCCTCCTCCTTGGGTGCTCGCAGGTTTGGGTGAAAATGGGTGTAGGGTTTTGCAAAATATTTCATTTTCTTGCTATTTATAGGTTTTGGAAAATGCGGAAAAATGAAAATTTCGCGATTCCGATATTTCCTACGTATTCCTCGGAGAATTCTAAGATAGGTTCTGGCGACAGAATTCCAGAACTCAAAATAGTTTTCTTGGAATTAAATCAAACGATCCAAAATCGGTGTAAATCAATTTTACCCGAAAAAGTTACTTTTTGCAGTTGATGTCGGATGAGAAAACTTCGTTCTGAAGAAAGATTGGAAATATCAAGAGAAATGGGCGTATGCGTGTGGAATGTTCATTTGAAGCTCTGAATAGAAAAAGTCTTCATCGTCGGTTGATCTTAGGTTTCTTGAACTATCAGTGATTTAGTTTCGGCAAACTTCCGAGTATTGGAATTTGACATTCGTACGTTCCAGGGTTTCATATCGAAACGCTTGTTTTAGAAGGATTAAGAGAAGTTCTAACATTTCTCTGAAGTTTTTTGGAATTAATTTCCATCGTGTCTTTATGTGCAAATTAGCTATTCACTAGCACTCTTGCCCTAGGTTTAAGCGAATACTAATCGTGCTATAACTTTTATCGACTTTGATACAATCCTTAGCCTTTTCCTGAACTTTCTTCTTCATAAATTATTTCCATCCAATAAACTTGTTTAGGTTTTCCTTCACGATACATCAAAACTAATCGTGAGTAGGAATTTTATTCGGTTTATTCTAAACTTAAAAACTTGGGTCTCACAATACTACCCTCCAAAAAGAAAGTTTCGAGCTCGAAACTTAAGGTTCAGCAAAAAGTTCCGGATACTGTTCCTTGATCTTTTCCTTCAGTTCCCACGTCGCATCACTAGTGTCCTTGTTCCGAATAACTTTCACCAACACAATCTCTTTTCCCCTCAACTGTTTTATCCTTGTGTCACCCATGCTAATTGGCGGCGTCTCGAAAGACAAATCATCCTTCAACTCGATGTCATCAAGTTCGATAACATGCGTCGGATCCGCAATATACTTCCTCAGTTGCGACACATGGAACACATCGTGAATGTTTAATAAAAATGGTGGTAGTGCAATCTAATAAGCAACTGGTCTTACACGACGAGTAATCTGATAGGGTCCAATAAACTTTGGCGTAAGTTTCCTCGACTTAATCGCTCGTCCAACTCCTGTAGTCTGTGTAACTCGCAGAAATACATGATCTCCTTCTTCAAATTCTAGAGTTCTGCGCCTCTGATCGGCATAACTTTTCTGTCTACTTTGAGAAGTCTTCATTTTCTCTCTGATCTGTTTGATCTTCTCAGTTGTCTGTTGCAGAAGTTCTGGCCCAACTAACAAATTCTCTCCATCTTGATACCAACACAATGGTGTTCGACACTTGTGGCCATACAAAGCTTCATACGGCGCCATACCTATGCTCGTATGAAAACTGTTGTTGTAAGTGAACTCAACCAATGGCAATAGATTATCCCAACTGCCCTTGTTGTCTAATACGGAAGCTCGTAGTAAGTCTTCCAAGGATTGGATAGTTCTCTCAGTCTGTCCATCAGTCTGTGGGTGATAAGCATAACTCAATCTCAACCTTGTTAATGCCTCCTGAAGAGCTCCCCAAAAATGTGTCGTAAATTTTGGGTCTCGGTCAGGAACAATACTAGTCGGTACCCCATGAAGGCGTACAATCTCAGCTATGTAAATCTCCGAAAGTTTCTCCATGTTGTAGGTAGTTCTCACAGGTATAAAATGAGCCGACTTGGTCAATCGATCCACTATTACCCAAATCGAATCATATCCCTTCTGAGTTATTGGCAAAGCTACGACAAAATCCATCGATATGCTGTCCCATTTCCATTCTGGTACATCCAAACTTTGTAACATACCCGAAGGTTTCTGATGTTCCACTTTAGCCTTCTGACATGTTAAACACGCAGCTACATACTCAGCCACTTGTCTCTTCATTCCTGGCCACCAAAAATTCAACTTCAAGTCTTGGTACATCTTTTTCATTCCAGGATGAATGCTCAACTTACTCTTGTGACCTTCGTCCATAATCAACCTTGAATTCCGGGTCCTTACCCTGAATTACCAAATTCCTCTTCCCGAGTAGAAATTCATCTTGCAACTGTTGGTCTCGGATTTCTTCCATCAATCCATTTGCGATCCTGATCATACCGAACTTCAGTTATCCCTCGGATGATCTCACATTTAAGCACAAATCTCGAAATTGTTCCAGCAATTGCAGCTCTTTAACCATCATCGATGAAATATGCATCTTCCTGCTCAAGGCATCAGCAACAACATTAGCCTTTCCAGGATGATATTGTAAGGTAAATTCATAATCCTTGATGAATTCCATCCATCGTCGTTGTCTCATATTCAGTTCCTTCTGGCCAAACAAATATTTCAAACTCTTATGATCACTGAATATGGTAAATGTGCATCCATATAAGTAATGTCTCCAGATCTTCAGTGAAAATACGATGGCAACTAGTTCTAAATCATGAGTTAGATAGTTCTTCTCGTGAACCTTCAGTTGTCGTGAAGCATAAGCTACAACTTTCCGATGTTGCATCAGCACACATCCCAAACCTTGATGCGAAGCATCACTGTAGACCTCATACGGTTCCTCTGGTTGTGGCAGAACTAGTACAGGTGACGTTGTCAAACGTTCCTTCATCGTCTGGAAACTTGTTTCACAAGCTTCGATCCATGCGAAAGGTTGATCCTTCCTCGTAAGTTGAGTCAAAGGTCCAACAATCTTGGCAAAGTTCTCGATGAAACGACGATAGTATCCAGCCAAACCAACAAAACTTCTGATTTCCATCACAGTCTTTGGCTGTTCCCATGCCAATATTGTATCTACCTTTGCTGGATCCACAGCCATACCTTCCTTAGAGATTACGTGACCTAAGAATTTAACTTCTTCAAGCCAAAATTCACACATGGAAGGATTAGTGTACAGCTCCTTCTCCCTCAGCACTTGCAAAACCTGGCGTAGGTTCTCCTCATGGTCCTTAGCATCCTTTGAGTAAATCAGAATGTCGTCGATTAACACTACGACAAATCGATCTAAGAATGCATGAAAGGTCCTGTTCATATAGTCCATGAAAATAGCAGGTGCATTTGTCACTCCAAATGGCATCACCAAATACTCATAGTGTCCATAGCGAGTTCTGAATGCAGTCATCTGAATATCCTCAGTCTTCATTCTAATCTGATGATAACCCGACTTCAGGTCTATCTTTGAGAATACCGCAGCTCCTTGAAGTTGGTCCATCAAATCATCAATTCTAGGCAACAGATACCTATTCTTGACGGTTGCTTTGTTAAGTTGTCGGTAGTCAACACACAATCTAGACCTTCCATCCTTCTTCTTTACCAATAAAACTGGCGCTCCCCAAGGCGAAACACTTGGACGAATAAATCCTTTCGACAGAAGATCCTCTATCTGAGACTTTAATTCTACTAACTCCGCAAGTGCCATACGATATGGTGCAATCCAAATCGGCCATGTTCCCGGTACAATGTCAGTGGCAAACTCGAAGTCGCGTACAGGCGGCAATCCAGGTACATCTTCAGGAAAAACATCAGTGAAATCTCTCACGATTGGAATACCATTCACATTCGGGTTCCCTTTACCCTCTAGGTTCAGCAATATAGAATACTCTTGAGATCCTTCGTTCAAAGAGACACTAATATGGTTTGCAGATAGATACTCGAAAAGATCCGAGTCAGGAAATACCACTCTCTTTCGGTTACAGTCCAAAAGACAATGATAATGAGATAGGCAATCCATTCCTAGGATAACATCTAAGTTCTTGAGAGTTATGCATACTAGATTAGCATGAAAGACTCTATCTCTATATGTCACCGCACAGTACATGCATGCAGCATTAGCAAGTAGGGTTTTAGCAGGTGTAGTGACAATAAGATCATAGCTCAAAGCAGTAACAGGTAGTTTCAGTCTTGTCACGCACTCTCTTGAAATAAACGAATGCGTTGCACCGGAATCGAAAAGTACAGTTAGGAGATTACCGTCAATCTCGCAATTCCCTCTGATCAGACCATCAACTCCTTCAACCTCTTCACCATCCATGGTGTAAACTCTTGCTTTGGCAGCAGGGCGCTTTCCTCGAGCAGTGTTGATAGACGGTTCAGTCTTGGGTGCCCTACACTGACTGGCAGTGTGTCCAAAGTTGTCACAGTTAAAGCACTTAGGCCTCGTGTCTGTACACGCATTAGCATAGTGCCCCAGCTTTCCACACTTGAAACAATTCACATCTCGGTTCATAACCTGATTTCCAGAACCACCAGCAGTACCAGCCATAGGTCTGTAAGATCCTGGGGTAAACCCTCTCCCAGCAGGACGTTGATACGGCTTCTTGTTCTGAAATCTCCCTTTGCCTTGGTAGTTTTGAGAACCTGATCTCACTGGTCCTCCAATTCCAGCACGGTTCAACCTCTTATTCTTCATCAGTTCAACTTATGTGGCTTTCTCAACAAGCGACTGAAAACGCATGATTCCCAATGGCCTCACGGAATCCTCAATATCTGGCCTCAGTCCATTGACAAAACGCTTACACATGTAGTGCTCATCCACATGATCATTGAAGAATTGAAAATGCTTGGCCAAAGACTCCAACTTAGAAGGGAATTCAGGTACAGACATGCTCCCTTGACGAAGTGTCAGGAACTGTGCCTCTCGCTCATCCCGAGCACTAGTTGGAAAATACCTTTCCAGGAATGCAGTTCGGAAAGAATTCCAGTTGATCTCTTCATTGTTGGCTTCCATGATTCCCCTGGCGCCTCTCCACCAGTACTCAGCATCACCAAGCAGCAGATAAGTAGCCATGCCAACCTTGGTACCTTCAGCAGTTTGAAATACACCGAATATCTTCTCAATCTCCTGGATCCAAATATCCGCTTTATCAGGGTCGGTTCCACCAGTGAACTTAGGAGGATCTTGTCTCCTAAAGTCATTCAATCCCTTATTCTGATCCAGAGTTACTTCTCTCTGACGCTGATGCTGATCACGTGCTTCCTCAGCAGCACGCCTCATAGCATTATCATTTGCCTAAGCAGTCACAACTTGGGCCATAGTGGCCATCATCTCAGCTAGTTGGTTAGTGTTCACCATGTTCTGTTGAGTCAAACAAACAGTTAGTACTCATCATAAGATAACATCTAACATAACTATACAATATGATTAAGCAATAACTTCAATCAATTCTAAGCGAAAAATCGCTTGCAGACAATCAATTTTCACTCTTTGCAGAGTCACACAACCTAGCACAGAAGACCTATTCCCCAAAGACTCCCGAAAGACTCGACAAGCTTTGATACCACAATGTAACACCCCGATTTCGGTGGCGTCACTTTAGTAACCAAAAAGAAAACAAAGCGGAAAAACGTGAATATTTTTTTTTCGATCGATATTAGTTTTAAGTAAATAAAAGACTTGTCGAAATAAAGACTTATCGACGAAAGATAAACATGACTAATTTACAGATATATATACAGCCCCCACAGTAAGTAGCATACTACGTCACGAGTAACCTCCAATGACGGAAAGTAGTGCCTGTCGGCAAAATATGTACAGAACAAAATATAAGACCAAGTATACTGAATACAATCCTCCAACGAAAGTAGGTCAGCGCAAAATAGCCCGAAGACCTCCTAGTCCGACCAACTCCCTGTGACTCCCGTAAAGAGAACCACACAAAAAGCTAAAGGTCGGGGACCTACCCTGCCCCAAAATGAGAAAATTGAAGATCAGAGCCACGACTCTACTCCTACCCTAATCCTGAATAGAGGAGCACACCACAGCACTCCCAGCTACGCATCACCAAGATCGTCGTCTGAATCTGAATCCAAGACGACTAGGTCTATGACTGCATCGGTCCTCACAGCTGGTACGACGGGTACTGTACCCGATCCCAAATCAACAGCAGCCGCGACGGTGGGTGAGCTAGAGTCAGATGAAGTCCCCCCTACAGGCAACTCCTCCGAAGGGTCCTCCTCGTCCTCAGGCGACGGTGGTGGTGGTACTACAACTCCAGGGCCATAGTGCACGCCCGGTGGTAGGTTGAAGCTGACAGTGTAGCGTCTCAAAACTCCATGCGTCAAGTTTCCCATTCTGTCGACGCGGTCCTCCATTATTCGCCCCGAATAAATAGCTCGGTGACCGGCGGGGTCGACCACCCATGAGCCCGGGGTGTCTTGGTCTAACATCTCGAACCTAGTCCCCCCCGAAGGGACGACCATCTCGAACCAATCGGCCATCGACATCTGACAAAAAGGGCATACATAGCCCCCCATACACAGGTAGCACGCGCAAGGGTCAAGTCAAAGAATTACATAATAGTACATCCAATAGGCAAAGTTTAAGCAATAGCTACTTAGGCTTAAATATGAATAACAACATTATAAATTGTATATCCTGTCAACGAAAATAAATAACATTTGTAGGCAATTAACATATCTCAAACAATGTTAACAAGTAACAAATACAATCAGCAACTAAATCAGCATGAATGGTGCATGAAATGCAATGCTAAGGAACAAGATGCAATCCGGAGGGATGGGTGTAAGGCCCGAGTTTTTAAGTTTATGCTAAGTGAATAAACTTCTTATTCACGATTAGGGTTGATGTAATGTGAAGGGAAACCTGAACGAAAGTTTATTAAATGAAATATATTTATGAGGGAGAAAGTTTAGGAAAAGTTCAAGGATTGCATTATGATCGATAAAAGTTATAGCACGAACGTTTTACGCTTAAACCTAGGTCAGAAACCCTAGTATATAGCTAATTTTCACTTTTAGGCACGATGGCAGTTAATTCCAAAAATCTTCAGAGAAATGTTAGAACTTCTCTTTTTCCATATATCACAATCGTTTCGAGGCGAAACTCTAGGATCTACGAACGTCCGATTCCAATCATCGGAAGTTTGCCGAAACCGAATCCCTGGTATTTCAAAACCCTAGAATTTCTCGACAATGAAGACTTTTTCTATTCAGAGCTTCAAATGAATATTCCACACGCGTACACCCATTTCTCTTGATGATTTCAATCTTTCTTCCGAAGGAAATTTTCCATTCCGACATTCGATGCAAAAAGCAACTTATCGGGTAAAATAGTTTTATACCGACTATGCTTTAGTTGCCAAAAATACAAGGAGACCTCTTTATAGTTTTGGAACTCTTTTGCCAAAACATATCTATTAATTCATG
Organism: Lotus japonicus; assembly: GCF_012489685.1. Lineage (NCBI taxonomy): Eukaryota > Viridiplantae > Streptophyta > Magnoliopsida > Fabales > Fabaceae > Lotus > Lotus japonicus. The sequence goes on from NC_080043.1 coordinate 46,623,677, forward strand.
GAGAATGAAGTCGGAAAAATCAGATTCGCGAAACTTTCATTTTCCCGCGAATTTCCAACCTTTATATATAGCAAAGAAAGGAAGAAAAACACAAATTCTCCTCCATTTTCTCTCCCAAAACCGCGGCCAAGAACAAGGAAGAAGGAAGAAGAGTTTTTCTTCATCGTTTGCTTGATCGTCGATCAATCAGTTGCTACTTCAAGGCTTCGAGGTATAGTCGCTAATCCTTACCTCTGATCGCTTTTTCCATAGCTTTTCTGTAGAGTTTTCTGAGCGGATAGTTTATGGGTTTTTGCAAAACTATCCTGAATCTTTCATTTCTGATTCTAAACCTCTTCCTTATGCGCCCAAGATCACTTCTGCCGGGTTAGATTTTCCGTTATGTCGCCGGAATTCCGCCGGAATCAATTTGAGCCTAAAATACCCATTTTTGGAGTTTTTGGTGTAAAGCTTCAACCTTTAGGCTGAAAACTATCGCCTTAGCTTAGTGCTAGTAGGATTAGTTGTCATAAACGTCGTTGGTGACGTCCCTGCAAAATTTTATTTTTGGGATTTCAGTTTTGAAAAATCCTAAGTTAAAAATCATGACCAAAATACCCCTGCGACAGTTTTTGATCCGATAATTTTTCCGAGTTCAGAATACCCTTAGTTACGGCTTATGAAAGCATAGGAACCAAGTTTGATCGAAGAAAAATCGAGCCCCATAATTGCACAAAGTGGCCGAGCCCTATTAGGGGGGAGGAGGAAAATTTCCTTTTCCGAAAACTTGTCTTTCGCGCTAGTTTATCGTACCTTAGGGTATAGATTACTTCGAGTAACCTTAGTAAGTATCGATAGCTTAGTTTCCGATAGATTCTGATAGTATTCTGTGATTTTATTGTAAAGGTGCTTTTGAGGATTTCCCCGAGGACCAACACTTTGAGAGCGAGGAAGCACTAGTTGATCATTCTGGAGAACTTTCAGGTGAGGGCTTCTCACTGAATCTCTAGTTAATGCTTAGGGTCGATGTTTCGACATTGTTTACTGTTTATGCACTGGAATTGTGTGTGATTGGAAAATGTTTTCTGAGGCTTCGACTGACAATGTAGATGATTCATCTACTGAATGTTTTTGAGATTGTCTTACATGCTATGTGCTATGTGGGTAATCTAGGATGTGTGGTGCATGCTTTATATGCTAAGTGCTAAGTGTTTATGATGCGATTTATTGATATATGACATGTTGATTGTGATGATTTAAATATGCTCTGTACTGGAATCTGAGATTCTGAATGGTGAGAATAGCGGGCAGGTCATGCCGATTTTATTTTGAGAGTTTTGAGAAAGTTTGATAGGACGAACGAGGTTCGGGCCTTAATTTTGTTTAGTGGATCGAGACATCCTCTGGAAGCGACTTGGGATTGGGAGATCCTGAAAATGTATAAGACTTGCGATAAGACAAAATGCAATCTATTTTATAAAGAAAATTCATAAGACCTTAAATAACCTCAAAATCTTTAAGTAATGATAACAACCTCGAAGGAAGGCATTGGAAGTCAAATCATAGTTTTGGAAAAACGAGGAGTGTCGTCGGATCCAAGTGTTGAGTTTGTTGTTGTGCTGTTGGAGCAGCGTTTGTTGTTGTGCTGTTGGAGCAGCGTTTATTGTTGTGCTGTTGGAGCAGCTATGTGTCGTTATGAAGTGTGTCTTTTGGTCGCAGAATCGACTTTACCTTAGGGTAAGCTTTTAGAGACTTTAACTTCCCTAGAACACGTGGCGACGTGTCGAGTGAGGACGGAGACGTTGTTTGACTAATCATTTTGCATACATGCAACATTAATGAGGTATTAACACAGGACGTACTCTGGACCTCGTCGGTTTCCAAAATGGTCATAAGACCCGGAATGCCGTGACAGAGCGTTTGTAGACGTCTCTTTAGCATACCGAAATGGCAGACCTACGGGTTTACTGCTGATCTGACTACCCCTGTTGGAGTAAGAGGCACGCGGGCCGAAATGGCTCCACCGTGGCTGGTGTTAGGGCTGATCCGTTTGATGTCCATCCCTTTCCGGAATGCATGCGGTTGACTGGGTTAACCTGCATACATATCATGCAACATGCATACTAATTTAGTTGTTGAGTGTGATTGGTAATTGTTAAACCTATTTGAAACATGCTATCTGCTATTATTGTGTTTATGTTATTGTGGAACATGCAGCCCTAGGAATGACACCTTTAGCTATAAGCCTAAGTGGCTATCTATTATTTGTACCTATTGGGTTTATTATCTACATAGTTCTTTAGAGTTGACCCTCGCGTCTTCTGTGTGTGCTTTGGCGGACAACGCCTTTTGTCAGATGAATATTGCGGACTGGTTCACCATGGTCCACCCTTCGGGGGGGATTAGGTACGAGATGATAGATCAGGACGACCCCGGGTCGTGGGTGGTTGACCCCGCGAGCCACCGAGCGACGTATTCGGGGCGCATCATGGAGGACAACGTGGACAGTGGAGGACTCTTGAGGTCAGGAGTGTTGAGGCGATGCTCTATCAGCTTCAACTTGCCACCGGGCGTTCACTGCGGACCAGGATTCGGAGGACCACCGCCGCCACCGTCATCTTCAGAGGAGGAGGATCCCTCAGAGAAGTTTCCAGTGGGAGTGCCTTCGGCAGGGTCTAGTGCACCCTCTGTTGCGATCATTGATGATCAGGGTTCGGGCCCTAAGCCCGTGAGTCCAGCATCGGAGCGCACTGCGGTTGCGAGGGGAGGACGGATAGGGCTGGTAGACTTGGTCGTTCTGGATTCTGATTCAGACGACGATCATGCTAGCACATAGTTTTGAGTGTTGGTATGAGCTCCTCGAGTTAGGATTAGTGTAGGAGTAGAGTTTTAGCTCTGACAGTCTTGCTTCATTTGTTACTTAGGGGACAGGGTAGATCCGCCTATAGCTTTTTGTGTGGTTTCCTTACGGGAATCACAGAGAGTTGGTTGGACTTAGGAGGTCTTATTTTCAGGCCATTGGGTCAGTTGATTCTCAGTTTTGAGGGATGGTGTTGCGGGCACTTCACCCTTTTCATTTGGTTTGTATATATTGCCTACGGGCATTGCACTTTTCTTTCCGTCACTGGAGGTTACTCGTGACGAGGTTGTTACTTACAGCGGGGGCTGTTTATATATTGTATATTAGTTCTATTGCTTTTCGCTTTTGGGTATTATTTAATTCAGTCCTGTCTTAGTTATTATCGAAAAAAAAATATTTCACGTTTTTCCGCATTAAGTTTACTTTTGGTTACTAAAGTGACGCCACCGAAATCGGGGTGTGACATTGTGGTATCAGAGCACGGTCGAGTCTTTCGGGAGTTGTTGGGGAATAGGTCTTCTGTGCTAGGTTGTGTGACTCTGCAAAGAGTGAAAATTGATTGTCTGCAAGCGATTTTTCGCTTAAAAATTGATTGAAGTTATTGCTTACTCATATTGTATAGTGATGCTAGATGCTATCTTATGATGAGTACTGACTGTTTGCTTCCTTTAACAGAATATGGTGAATACCAACCAGCTAGCTGAGATGATGGCCACTATGGCCCAAGCCGTTAACGCACAGGCGAATGATAACGCCATGAGGCGTGCTGCTGAAGAAGCACGTGAACAACATCAGCGCCAGAGGGAAATAACTCTGGACCAGAACAAAGGTCTCAATGACTTCAGGAGGCAAAACCCACCCAAGTTCTCTGGTGGTACTGATCCAGACAAAGCAGATCTCTGGATTCAGGAGGTTGAAAAGATATTCGGCGTCCTACAGACTGTTGAGGGTGCCAAGGTGGGCATGGCGACTTATCTGTTGCTCGGTGATGCTGAGTACTGGTGGAAGGGCCACAAGGGGATCATGGAAGCTAACCATGAAGAGATCAACTGGAATTCTTTCCGGGCCGCATTCTTGGAAAAGTACTTTCCAACAAGTGCTCGGGATGAGCGGGAGTCACAATTTCTAACCCTCCGTCAAGGAGGTATGTCGGTGCCAGAATTTGCTTCGAAGCTGGAATCCTTGGCGAAGCATTTCCAGTTCTTCCACGACCATGTGAACGAACGCTATATGTGCAAGCGTTTCGTTAATGGACTGAGGCCGGATATTGAGGACTCAGTGAGGCCACTGGGAATCATGCGATTCCAGTCGTTGGTGGAGAAGGCCACGGAAGTAGAGCTAATGAAGAACCGGAGGTTGAACCGGACTGGAACTGGAGGGCCGATGAGGTCGAGCTCTCAGAATATTCAGAACAGGGGGAGGTTTCAAAACAGGAGGCCGTACCAGCATCCTGCTGGTAGAGGGTTTGCGTCAGGATCTTACAGGCCCATGGTGGGGGCTGCTGGTGGTTCTGGGGGTCAGACTCAGAACAGGGAACTGACGTGCTTCAAGTGTGGGAAGCCGGGGCACTTTGCTCGTGCTTGTCCCGACACGAGGCCTCAATGCTTCAATTGCAACAAGTTGGGGCATACTGCTGCTCAGTGCAGGGCACCAAAGGCGGAGCCAACCGTCAACACTGCTCAAGGAAAGCGTCCTGCTGCAAAGGCGAGAGTCTACACCATGGATGGTGAAGATGCTGAGGGGGTAGATGGACTGATTAGAGGCGACTGCGAGATTGACGGTAACCTTCTATCCGTACTTTTTGATTCCGGAGCAACGCATTCATTTATCTCTAGAGATTGTGCAATCAGATTAAGACTTCCTATTACTGCTTTGAGCTTCGATCTGATAGTTGCTACTCCTGCCAAGACTCTACTTGCTAATTCAGCATGCATGTATTGTCCGATAACATACAACAATAGGATCTACCGTGCTAACCTAGTATGCCTAACTCTTAAGAACCTAGATGTTATCCTAGGAATGGATTGGTTGTCCCGCTATCATTGTCTTTTGGACTGCAACCAAAAGAGAGTGGTATTTCCTGATTCGGATCTTTCCGAGTATCTAGCTGCCAATCACATCAGCGTCGCTTTGAACGAGGGATCTCAGGAGTATTCTGTTTTGCTAAGCTTGGAGAGCAAAAGGAACCCAGAAGTTGGCAGTATTCCAGTGGTGAAAGAATTCACGGATGTTTTTCCTGGCGATGTACCTGGATTGCCGCCTGTACGCGACATTGAGTTTGCTATAGACATCGTACCGGGAACAGGGCCGATTTCGATTGCACCATATCGTATGGCACCTGCGGAGCTAGTGGAACTGAAGTCCCAACTCGAAGATCTTTTGTCGAAGGGATTCATACGACCAAGCGTTTCACCTTGGGGAGCGCCAGTCTTATTGGTGAAGAAGAAGGACGGGAAGTCGAGACTATGTGTCGACTACCGACAATTGAACAAGGTAACCGTCAAGAATAGGTATCCGTTACCTAGGATTGATGATTTGATGGATCAACTGCGGGGAGCTACCATATTCTCGAAGATCGACCTGAAGTCGGGTTATCATCAAATCAGGGTCAAGACCGAGGATATCCAGAAGACGGCATTCAGAACCCGTTATGGACACTATGAGTACTTAGTGATGCCATTTGGGGTGACAAATGCGCCGGCAATATTCATGGCTTACATGAATATGACTTTCCATACATTCCTGGATCGATTCGTCGTGGTGTTTATCGACGACATTCTGATCTATTCAAAGAATGCTGAAGACCATGAGGAGCACTTGCGACAAGTTTTACAAGTGCTGAGGGAGAAGGAGTTGTATGCCAATCCTTCTAAGTGCGAATTTTGGCTCGAAGAGGTAAAATTCTTAGGCCATGTGATCTCTAAGGAGGGGATAGCTGTGGATCCAGCAAAGGTAGAGACTGTATTGTCATGGGAACGACCGAAGACAGTGACGGAGATCAGAAGTTTTGTCGGTTTGGCGGGATACTATCGTCGCTTTATCGAGAATTTCGCGAAGATTGTTGGACCTTTGACTCAACTGACGAGGAAGGACCAACCTTTTGCATGGACTGAAGCGTGCGAGACAAGCTTTCAGACGATGAAGGAACGGTTGACGACGTCACCTGTACTCGTCTTACCGCAACCGGAGGAACCTTATGAGGTATACTGTGATGCTTCGCATCAAGGTTTGGGATGTGTGCTGATGCAACATCGGAAGGTGGTTGCTTATGCTTCAAGACAACTGAAGGTGCATGAGAAGAATTATCCGACTCATGACTTGGAACTAGCTGCAATCGTATTTGCGCTGAAGATTTGGAGACATCACTTATATGGATGCAATTTCACCATATTCAGTGATCATAAGAGCTTGAAGTACTTGTTTGAGCAGAAGGAGCTGAACATGAGACAGCGTCGGTGGATGGAATTTCTCAAAGATTACGAGTTCACTCTGCAATATCATCCTGGAAAGGCGAATGTTGTTGCTGATGCCTTGAGCAGGAAGATGCACATCTCATCGATGATGGTGAAGGAGCTGCAACTGCCGGAACAATTTCGAGATATGAGCTTGGATGTGAAATTATCCGAGGGAGAACTGAAGTTTGGGATGATCAGAATTACCAATGGATTGATGGAAGAAATCCGAGACCAACAGTTACAAGATGAGTTTCTGCTCGGGAAAAGGAATTTGGTAAGTCAAGGTAAAGACCCAGAATTCAAGGTAGGAAGTGACAATATCCTACGGTGCAAGGATAGGGTTTGTGTACCTAACAACCCTGACTTGAGAAGATTGATTATGGATGAAGGTCACAAGAGCAAGTTAAGCATTCATCCTGGAATGAAGAAGATGTACCAGGACTTGAAGGTGAATTTTTGGTGGCCAGGAATGAAAAGACAAGTGGCTGAGTATGTAGCTGCATGTCTGACATGTCAGAAGGCGAAGGTGGAGCATCAGAAGTCTTCAGGTATGCTACAAAGCTTGGATGTGCCAGAATGGAAATGGGATAGCATATGGATGGATTTCGTCGTGGCTTTGCCAAGAACTCAGAAGGGATACGATTCTATTTGGGTAATCGTGGATCGACTGACTAAGTCGGCTCATTTCGTACCGGTGAGGACTACGTACAACGTGGAGAAACTATCAGAGTTATATATAGCGGAGATTGTACGACTTCACGGAGTACCGACAAGTATTGTATCCGATCGAGACCCGAAGTTTACATCACATTTTTGGGGAGCTCTTCAAGAAGCTTTGGGAACGAGGCTGAGACTAAGTTCTGCTTATCATCCGCAGACTGATGGACAGACTGAGAGAACTATTCAGTCGTTGGAGGATTTGCTACGCGCTTGCGTTCTAGACAACAAGGGCAGTTGGGATACTTTATTGCCATTGATTGAGTTCACATACAACAACAGTTTTCATACGAGCATTGGTATGGCACCGTATGAGGCTTTGTATGGCCGCAAGTGTAGAACACCTTTGTGTTGGTACCAAAACGGAGAAAATCTGTTGGTAGGACCGGAACTTCTGCAACAGACCACTGAGAAGATCAAGCAGATCAGAGAGAAGATGAGGACTTCTCAGAGTAGACAGAAGAGTTATGCAGATCAGAGGCGCAGAACTCTGGAGTTCGAAGAAGGAGATCATGTATTTCTGAGAGTTACTCAGACGACGGGAGTTGGTCGAGCAATCAAGTCAAAGAAGCTTACGCCCAAGTTTATTGGACCGTATCAGATCACTCGTCGAATTGGACCAGTCGCTTACCAGATTGCACTACCTCCATTTCTATCAAATATTCATGATGTATTCCACGTGTCACAACTGAGGAAATATATTGCGGATCCGACACATGTTATCGAGCTGGATGACATTGAGTTGAAGGATGATCTGTCTTTCGAGACACCGCCAATTAGCATTGGTGACACCAGGATAAAACAGTTGAGAGGGAAAAAGATCGAGTTAGTGAAGGTCATTTGGAATAAAGACACTGGTGATGCGACATGGGAGCTGAAGGAGAAGATTCAAGAACAGTATCCAGAACTTTTTACTAACCCTTAAGTTTCGAGGTCGAAACTTTCTTTTTGGAGGGTAGTAATGTAAGGCCCGAGTTTTTAAGTTTATGCTAAGTGAATAAACTTCTTATTCACGATTAGGGTTGATGTAATGTGAAGGGAAACCTGAACGAAAGTTTATTAAATGAAATATATTTATGAAGGAGAAAGTTCAGGAAAAGTTCAAGGATTGCATTATGATCGATAAAAGTTATAGCACGAACGTTTTACGCTTAAACCTAGGTCAGAAACCCTAGTATATAGCTAACTTTCACTTTTAGGCACGATGGCAGTTAATTCCAAAAATCTTCAGAGAAATGTTAGAACTTCTCTTTTTCCATATATCACAATCGTTTCGAGGCGAAACTCTAGGATCTACGAACGTCCGATTCCAATCATCGGAAGTTTGCCGAAACCGAATCCCTGGTATTTCAAAACCCTAGAATTTCTCGACAATGAAGACCTTTTCTATTCAGAGCTTCAAATGAATATTCCACACGCGTACACCCATTTCTCTTGATGATTTCAATCTTTCTTCCGAAGGAAGTTTTCCATTCCGACATTCGATGTAAAAAGCAACTTATCGGGTAAAATAGTTTTATACCGACTATGCTTTAGTTGCCAAAAATACAAGGAGACCTCTTTATAGTTTTGGAACTCTTTTGCCAAAACATATCTATTAATTCATGGAGAATGAAGTCGGAAAAATCAGATTCGCGAAACTTTCATTTTCCCGCGAATTTCCAACCTTTATATATAGCAAAGAAAGGAAGAAAAACACAAATTCTCCTCCATTTTCTCTCCCAAAACCGCGGCCAAGAACAAGGAAGAAGGAAGAAGAGTTTTTCTTCATCGTTTGCTTGATCGTCGATCAATCAGTTGCTACTTCAAGGCTTCGAGGTATAGTCGCTAATCCTTACCTCTGATCGCTTTTTCCATAGCTTTTCTGTAGAGTTTTCTGAGCGGATAGTTTATGGGTTTTTGCAAAACTATCCTGAATCTTTCATTTCTGATTCTAAACCTCTTCCTTATGCGCCCAAGATCACTTCTGCCGGGTTAGATTTTCCGTTATGTCGCCGGAATTCCGCCGGAATCAATTTGAGCCTAAAATACCCATTTTTGGAGTTTTTGGTGTAAAGCTTCAACCTTTAGGCTGAAAACTATCGCCTTAGCTTAGTGCTAGTAGGATTAGTTGTCATAAACGTCGTTGGTGACGTCCCTGCAAAATTTTATTTTTGGGATTTCAGTTTTGAAAAATCCTAAGTTAAAAATCATGACCAAAATACCCCTGCGACAGTTTTTGATCCGATAATTTTTCCGAGTTCAGAATACCCTTAGTTACGGCTTATGAAAGCATAGGAACCAAGTTTGATCGAAGAAAAATCGAGCCCCATAATTGCACAAAGTGGCCGAGCCCTATTAGGGGGGAGGAGGAAAATTTCCTTTTCCGAAAACTTGTCTTTCGCGCTAGTTTATCGTACCTTAGGGTATAGATTACTTCGAGTAACCTTAGTAAGTATCGATAGCTTAGTTTCCGATAGATTCTGATAGTATTCTGTGATTTTATTGTAAAGGTGCTTTTGAGGATTTCCCCGAGGACCAACACTTTGAGAGCGAGGAAGCACTAGTTGATCATTCTGGAGAACTTTCAGGTGAGGGCTTCTCACTGAATCTCTAGTTAATGCTTAGGGTCGATGTTTCGACATTGTTTACTGTTTATGCACTGGAATTGTGTGTGATTGGAAAATGTTTTCTGAGGCTTCGACTGACAATGTAGATGATTCATCTACTGAATGTTTTTGAGATTGTCTTACATGCTATGTGCTATGTGGGTAATCTAGGATGTGTGGTGCATGCTTTATATGCTAAGTGCTAAGTGTTTATGATGCGATTTATTGATATATGACATGTTGATTGTGATGATTTAAATATGCTCTGTACTGGAATCTGAGATTCTGAATGGTGAGAATAGCGGGCAGGTCATGCCGATTTTATTTTGAGAGTTTTGAGAAAGTTTGATAGGACGAACGAGGTTCGGGCCTTAATTTTGTTTAGTGGATCGAGACATCCTCTGGAAGCGACTTGGGATTGGGAGATCCTGAAAATGTATAAGACTTGCGATAAGACAAAATGCAATCTATTTTATAAAGAAAATTCATAAGACCTTAAATAACCTCAAAATCTTTAAGTAATGATAACAACCTCGAAGGAAGGCATTGGAAGTCAAATCATAGTTTTGGAAAAACGAGGAGTGTCGTCGGATCCAAGTGTTGAGTTTGTTGTTGTGCTGTTGGAGCAGCGTTTGTTGTTGTGCTGTTGGAGCAGCGTTTATTGTTGTGCTGTTGGAGCAGCTATGTGTCGTTATGAAGTGTGTCTTTTGGTCGCAGAATCGACTTTACCTTAGGGTAAGCTTTTAGAGACTTTAACTTCCCTAGAACACGTGGCGACGTGTCGAGTGAGGACGGAGACGTTGTTTGACTAATCATTTTGCATACATGCAACATTAATGAGGTATTAACACAGGACGTACTCTGGACCTCGTCGGTTTCCAAAATGGTCATAAGACCCGGAATGCCGTGACAGAGCGTTTGTAGACGTCTCTTTAGCATACCGAAATGGCAGACCTACGGGTTTACTGCTGATCTGACTACCCCTGTTGGAGTAAGAGGCACGCGGGCCGAAATGGCTCCACCGTGGCTGGTGTTAGGGCTGATCCGTTTGATGTCCATCCCTTTCCGGAATGCATGCGGTTGACTGGGTTAACCTGCATACATATCATGCAACATGCATACTAATTTAGTTGTTGAGTGTGATTGGTAATTGTTAAACCTATTTGAAACATGCTATCTGCTATTATTGTGTTTATGTTATTGTGGAACATGCAGCCCTAGGAATGACACCTTTAGCTATAAGCCTAAGTGGCTATCTATTATTTGTACCTATTGGGTTTATTATCTACATAGTTCTTTAGAGTTGACCCTCGCGTCTTCTGTGTGTGCTTTGGCGGACAACGCCTTTTGTCAGATGAATATTGCGGACTGGTTCACCATGGTCCACCCTTCGGGGGGGATTAGGTACGAGATGATAGATCAGGACGACCCCGGGTCGTGGGTGGTTGACCCCGCGAGCCACCGAGCGACGTATTCGGGGCGCATCATGGAGGACAACGTGGACAGTGGAGGACTCTTGAGGTCAGGAGTGTTGAGGCGATGCTCTATCAGCTTCAATCGCGATTAACAGCGATTAATATACAATACAAGCACAGCCCTCGCTGCAACTAAACATCGTCACGAGTGACCTCCAGTGACGGAAAGGTAGTGCCCGTGGGCAAATATGTACAAACTAAAACAAAGGTTAAGTATTCTGAGTACAGTCCTCCAACGAAAGTAAGTCGGCCCAAAACGGCCTCAAAAGACTTCCTACGTCCGACAAACTCCCTGTGATCCTCATGGAAGGGAATCACATGAAAAGCTAATAGTCGGGGACCTGCCCTGCCCCAAAATAAGGAATGACAATCAGAGCTATGACTCTAACAACCATCTCAAAGACTCTAACCACCCATAACCCACACTACTTTCATCGACCCTTCCTCGATCAGGCCTGAAGTCCGGGTCCTCGTCGAAAGCTTCAGTAATAGTCATTACGCTCCGGGTCTTTCCCGCACAACGAATCATCATGAACCGGCTGACGGACGCCTGGCAGCAGGCCGACCGCCCAAACACAAACATACACACAAAGCCAAGGCGCTAGGGTCAACTCACGGAATAAAATAGATAATACAAACAACATGTGATAAAGGGGGTATATATATGTTGTATATATACTTATAAGTCATGTATTGCCTACCCTAAGGTTGATACATAGCATGTTTATCAACATAAAATCATCAAGATATATATAACGATGTTTATCAACAACAAATCACAATAACATTCACAAGTATGGTTAGGTGCATGGCGTGCCAGTGCAATGTCATGCTCAAAAGATGATCCGGATAAAATGTCACCATCTCGATGGATGGGACAAGCCAAGCACCTCGCTTCGCTAAAGCACCTCGCTTTTATGAAGCAGCACGCTCCTGTGAAGCAGCACGCTCCATTTGGGGCATCAAGCTCCGTTGAAGTCCGATCTGAGATCGTCCTTCGGAAAGCAGCACACTTTCCAAGAAATGTATGCATGAATGCAATATGGTTAGCCAAACAACGAATCGTCCTCACCAAGGCACGCGTGTCTAGCTAGAGTACATTGTCTCTACAATACTCTAAGGTAAACAAAGAAGTGCTAATCGCATTTGGTAACTTTACTAGTCACTTGGGCTCACCGTCACGATGGCCAAACAAACTGCTCAACGAGCAAAAGAATGCATCTGGCATTCAGTGACTTTTCAAGTTACTTTGACTCACCAGCTCGATGGTCAAATGGACTGTTCAACGAACAAGGAGAATGCTGCTCGCACTCAGTGACTTTTCAATTTACTCAGGCTCATCAGCTCGATGGCGAAAGGCTGCTCAATGAGCAAAGATGGTGCACTCGCACTTGGGGGCTTTCCAATCATCCCAGGCTCATCCTTTGGATGGCTAGATAAACCACTAAAGGAACAAAAGGTGCTATCGCACTCAAAGTTTTCCTCACACTTAGATTGTCGACCCTTCCCGTTTTCCAAACCATTTTCACATCCTAAGTCTTTTCCAAGAGGTTATCATCATTATTTAAAAGTGTTCTATCTTTGATTAGTGTATTATGAATTTCATTTACAAATCAAGTTCTGATTTCGTTTGTTTCAAAACTCTATAAGTAATAGATCCCAATAAACCCAAGTAATTCCCCGGGAAGGTCTCGATTCCTAAAACAATAAAGGCTCGAACCTTGGTTCGACCTATCAAACATTCCCAAAACAAACTCGTCATTGCCATGACGAAGATAAGTGTAATCCACACTCCGAAAGTCGCATTAAATGCACGAATACAGTCAGCACATTTTAATCTTAAACACAAATAAATCAAGCTCTATTGAGCGATGAAACATTAATGCAGTGCTGCAAAACATAACCCTGTCATGTCCACTAGAAAGCGATAAGACAGAAACCAGTAAACGGCCGAAGCCTCTCAGAAAACGGAGACACACGTCTCATATAAGTTCACTCGGTCGAAGCCTCTAGAAAACATTTTTCAGAACAGTTCATGCAATATTTGTGCAGAATTTAACAAATAAGTCGAACAAGTCGACTCTAGGTCATTAACTAATAACGGTGAGTTGCCACTCACGATCACAATACATTCAAGTCGAATTTATCGACGCCTACACACAAAAATAGCTAGTAAGTAAGTTGCCCTCACCTCGAGTTGTTCCAGTCTCGCGGTGTAGGTCTCCCTCACAAGCTTGTTCAGTCAATCCCAAGGTTTCCACAATTGAACCTTTGAGCAAACAAAGCAATAATGAATCAACACAAGTCGATACAGTCGAAACAATCCTAACTAATGTTCGACTAAGCTCAAGAAGCTTCAGAGTACAACATTTAGGCACGAAAGGAAGGGCTTTCCCCGAATGGATGAGTTTTGACTCGATTCAGGTTTTGTACAAAAACACTTTATTCGCTAAAACGTGCATAACTTGAGCTACAGAACTCGGAATGACACGAAACCGGCGCCAAAATTTCCACAATTGAAAGAGCTACGCAATGGCTCAGGTCATAGAGACTCAAAAATTATTTTTGGACACGGTACCCAAGCAAATAGGTTTCGGCCACTATAGAAAATAGGGTTTTCGAACTTTTTCTTCGATCTAAATCAATCCCTAGGTATTCTTAGGCGATATCTAGGCCAGGGAAACTCTCAGAAAAATTATCGGGTCGAAAATTGTCGCAGGGGTATTTTGGTCATTATTTTTAGCTCGGAAACTCAAAATCAGAATTTCGAAAAACAAATTTGATGAGCTCGATCCTAACGACATTTATAACAACTAATCCTACTGAAGCTAAGCTCAGTCGAGAGTTTTTGATCCAAAAAGCGGAACCTCTGTCAGAAAATGGGTATTTTCAGAAAACTGGACCTCTGCGACGATTCGGCAGGATTCAGTCGAAAACAACTGGATATTCATGCTCTAGAGCACGTGGGCATTAAGTTTAGACACCAAAATCAGCTTATTTGGACAGTTTTACAAAAAGCTCCAAACTTTGAGCTCAGAAAAACATAGAAAAAGTCGACAGATCTGACGATCAGAAGTGAGGGATAGTAACTATACCTCGATGTCTTCGATTAGCAACGAACGGTGAAGCAATCGGGCAAGAAACGACGAAAATCAACTTCTTCCTTTTTCCTCCTTGCACCCCTCGGCCGTGTGTGTGTGTTTGTGAATTTTTTTGTTTTTTTTTCATTTTTCATACTATATATAGGAAATGGGAAATGCAGAAAAATGAGAATTTCGCGATTCCGATTTTTCCTACTGATTCCAACGTATTTTAGACACGATATTCTTCCCACTGAATCTTCTAATTCTCCAAAGAAATATCAGTATGATTTTTGGTTTTCGAGGCTTGTTTTTAATGTTTACCGGCTTAAAAATGCACTTTATGCACTTTATGCTTTTGACCTCGGATGCAGAAACTTCCTTCTGAAGAAAGATTCGGAACGTCGATTAGAGTGGGCTTGCGCGGATGAAATCTTTATTTGAAGCTCCGAATAGAAAAAGTCTTCATCGTCCGTCGATTTTAGGGTTTTTGAACTATCAGGGATTCCGTTTCGGCAAACTTCCGAGAATTGGAATTTGACGTTTGTACATTCCAGGGTTTCGCATCGAAATACTTGTTTACTGACGAATAAGAGAAATTCTAACATTTCTCTGAAGATTTTTGGAATTAGTTTCCATCGCGTCCTAAAGTGTAAATTAGCTATTTACTAGTGTCTTTGACCTAAGATTAGGCGAATGTTAGTCGTGCTATACTTTTATCGATTTTGATACAATCCTTGAACTTTTCCTGAACCTTCTCCTTCATAAATTTATTTCATCCAATAAACTCTTGTTCAGGTTTCCCTTCACGATACATCGAACTTATTCGTTAATAAGGAATTTCACTAATTTATTCTAAGCTTAAAATCTTGGGTCTCACAAACAACCTCGAAGGAAGGCATTGGAAGTCAAATCATAGTTTTGGAAAAACGAGGAGTGTCGTCGGATCCAAGTGTTGAGTTTGTTGTTGTGCTGTTGGAGCAGCGTTTGTTGTTGTGCTGTTGGAGCAGCGTTTATTGTTGTGCTGTTGGAGCAGCGTTTGTTATTGTGCTGTTGGAGCAGCGTTTGTTGTGGTGCTGTTGGAGCAGCTATGTGTCGTTATGAAGTGTGTCTTTTGGTCGCAGAATCGACTTTACCTTAGGGTAAGCTTTTAGAGACTTTAACTTCCCTAGAACACGTGGCGACGTGTCGAGTGAGGACGGAGACGTTGTTTGACTAATCATTTTGCATACATGCAACATTAATGAGGTATTAACACAGGACGTACTCTGGACCTCGTCGGTTTCCAAAATGGTCATAAGACCCGGAATGCCGTGAAAGAGCGTTTGTAGACGTCTCTTTAGCAGACCGAAATGGCAGACCTACGGGTTTACTGCTGATCTGACTACCCCTGTTGGAGTAAGAGGCACGCGGGCCGAAATGGCTCCACCGTGGCTGGTGTTAGGGCTGATCCGTTTGATGTCCATCCCTTTCCGGAATGCATGTGGTTGACTGGGTTAACCTGCATACATATCATGCAACATGCATACTAATTTAGTTGTTGAGTGTGATTGGTAATTGTTAAACCTATTTGGAACATGCTATCTGCTATTATTGTGTTTATGTTATTGTGGAACATGCAACCCTAGGAATGACACCTTTAGCTATAAGCCTAAGTGGCTATCTATTATTTGTACCTATTGGGTTTATTATCTACATAGTTCTTTAGAGTTGACCCTCGCGTCTTCTGTGTGTGCTTTGGCGGACAACGCCTTTTGTCAGATGAATATTGCGGACTGGTTCACCATGGTCCACCCTTCGGGGGGGATTAGGTACGAGATGATAGATCAGGACGACCCCGGGTCGTGGGTGGTTGACCCCGCGAGCCACCGAGCGACGTATTCGGGGCACATCATGGAGGACCACGTGGACAGTGGAGGACTCTTGAGGTCAGGAGTGTTGAGGCGATGCTCTATCAGCTTCAACTTGCCACCGGGCGTTCACTGCGGACCAGGATTCGGAGGAGCACCGCCGCCACCGTCATCTTCAGAGGAGGAGGATCCCTCAGAGAAGTTTCCAGTGGGAGTGCCTTCGGCAGGGTCTAGTGCACCCTCTGTTGCGATCATTGATGATCAGGGTTTGGGCCCTAAGCCCGTGAGTCCAGCATCGGAGCGCACTGCGGTTGCGAGGGGAGGACGGATAGGGCTGGTAGACTTGGTCGTTCTGGATTCTGATTCAGACGACGATCATGCTAGCACATAGTTTTGAGTGTTGGTATGAGCTCCTCGAGTTAGGATTAGTGTAGGAGTAGAGTTTTAGCTCTGACAGTCTTGCTTCATTTGTTACTTAGGGGACAGGGTAGATCCGCCTATAGCTTTTTGTGTGGTTTCCTTACGGGAATCACAGAGAGTTGGTTGGACTTAGGAGGTCTTATTTTCAGGCCATTGGGTCAGCTGATTCTCAGTTTTGAGGGATGGTGTTGCGGGCACTTCACCCTTTTCATTTGGTTTGTATATATTGCCTACGGGCGTTGCACTTTTCTTTCCGTCACTGAAGGTTACTCGTGACGAGGTTGTTACTTACAGCGGGGGCTGTTTATATATTGTATATTAGTTCTATTGCTTTTCGCTTTTGGGTTTTATTTAATTCAGTCCTGTCTTAGTTATTATCGAAAAAAAAAAATATTTCACGTTTTTCCGCATTAAGTTTACTTTTGGTTACTAAAGTGACGCCACCGAAATCGGGGTGTGACAATGGGCACCAACGAGTCAGCCCTAACACCAGCCACGGTGGGACCATTTCCGCTCGGGCGTCTCTTATACCAAACAAAATGTAGTCAGATCAGCAGTGAACTCGTAGGTCTGCCATTTCCGTCTGCTACTAAGAATCACCGCAGTGTTCTTATGTGGAAATCCGGGTCTTATGACCATTTTGGAATCCACCGAGGTCCGGCTTCCCACCGTATATTAACCTCAAAATGAGTGCATGAATGCAACGTGATTAGCCAAACAATGTCTCCGACCTCACTCGGCACATCGTCACGTGTTCTAGCTAACCTATTGTCTCTAAAAAGAATACCCTAAGGTAAATGTCGATTCTGCGACAAAAGACAATTAATTATAAAAAGTATCTCATGATGATTTCTCGAATCATCCGACTCATCTCCATCCGATGGTCAAAAACTGCTCTGCGAGCAAAGAGTACCAATGTACTTGGAAACTACCTGTTTCCCGGCTTATCCTTCAGATAGCCCAAACAACAAAACAACTCATCGAGCAGAAGAGCATCAAAGTACTCAGAAACAACAAAACTGCTCCTCGAGCAAAGAGTATCAACATACTCAAAAC
Source organism: Lotus japonicus (assembly GCF_012489685.1). Classification (NCBI taxonomy): domain Eukaryota; kingdom Viridiplantae; phylum Streptophyta; class Magnoliopsida; order Fabales; family Fabaceae; genus Lotus; species Lotus japonicus. Next base: position 46,641,157 of record NC_080043.1, read on the forward strand.
TTATCAATTTCCCCAAAACTTGGACTCGGCGACACTTCTCATTTTCCAAAACTGATATTCAAGTCCTAAGCTCTTATTTGAGATTGTGATCATTATTTAAAGGTTCAGAGGTTGTTTAGTGTCTTATGAATTTTCCTTGTGAAATAGTTTTCATTTAGTTGTTATCTCTAATCTTATGAGTTTAAAAGATCCCATAATCCCAAGTAATTCCCATAGAAGGTCTCGATCCACTAAATTATTATTAAGGGCCCAAACCTCCATTCGTCCCGTCAAACTTTCCCAAAATCACATGATGAGTGTGGCATAACTGCCCGTTATCCTCACTCTGACGTACAACAGATATATGTGTATTTGCATAATCAAAGTAACACAATCCAACAGTCATGGCTCATATATCAACACATCCTAGATTAACCATTTAGCACATAGCATGTGAATCATTATCAACACATCTTAGATTAACCATTTAGCACATAGCATGTGAATCAATCCCAAAAACAATTCAAGCGATAAATGATTATCAATTGTCAGCCGTAGCCTTAGAAAACATTTTTCCCAGTCAAACACAATCAAGTGCATAAACAATAAATCAAGTCAGATTCGTCGACACCTAAATCATTATCTAGTATTCAGTGAGTAGCCCTCACCTGTAGGTTCTCCAGCTTGCTCCTCAAATCCTCCTTCACAATCTTCCTCTCCGACTCCACAGAGTTCCTCAAACGAACCTTAGAGCAAATTCACAAAAATCAATCACAATGAGTCAGAAACTCAGCAAACAATAAGTACTAGGGTTACATGAAGCATTATAAACCTCTAAGTACGATAATCTAACGCGTTAAGACAAGTTTTCGACAAACGAAATTTTCCTCCCCCTAAAGAGGAGCTCTCGGCCACACATCACAATTGTGTGCGTCGATTTTTCTTCGGTCAAACTTGGTTCCTAGGTTATCATTAGTCGTAACTAAGACAAATCTAAGCTCAGAAAAATTTTCGGATCGAAAACTGTCGCAGGGGTATTTTGGTTAATATTTTTAGCTCATAATTTCAAAATTAGAATTTCGAAAAACAAATTGGATGAGGACGTTACCAACGACATTTATGACGACTAATCCTACTAGCGCTAAGCTAAGTCGTGAGTTTTCAGCTTAAAGGATGAGACTTTGGCTAGAAATGGGTTTTTCCAGCAGAAATGAATTCTGGCGGCATTTCGGCGACGTTCGGCAAAATGTAATCCGCTAGAAGTACTCTTGGGTACGTAGGGAATATGTTTAGACACTAAAATCAAGCTATTTGGACAGTTTTACAAAAAGCTCAAAACTTTGAGCACAGAAAGACAAAGAGAAAAGCGACGGAATTGACGATCAGAAGTGAGAGATAGTATCTATACCTCGATGTCTTCAAATAGCAACGAACGGTGAAGCAATCGGGCAAGAAACGGCGAAAGTCACTTCCTCCTCCTCCTCCTTCGGTGCTCGCGGGTTTGGGTGAAAATGGGTGAAGGGTTTTGCAAAAATTTTCATTTTCTTGCTATTTATAGGTTTTGGAAAATGCGGAAAAATGAAAATTTCGCGATTCCGATTTTTCCTACGTATTCCTCAAAGAATTCTAAGATAGGTTCTTGTGACAGAATTCCAGAACTCAAAACAGTTTTCTTGGATTTAAATCAAACGATCCAAAATCGGTGTAAATCGATTTTACCCGAAAAAGTTACTTTTTGCAGTTGATGTCGGATGAGAAAACTTCGTTCTCAAAAAAGATTGGAAATATCAAGAGAAATGGGCGTACGTGAGTGGAATCTTCATTTGAAGCTCCGAATAGAAAAAGTATTCATCGTCGGTTGATCTTAGGTTTCTTGAACTATCAGTGATTTAGTTTCGGCAAACTTCCGAGTATTGGAATTTGGCATTCGTACGTTCCAGGGTTTCGTATCGAAACGTTTGTTATAGAAGTATTAAGAGAAGTTCTAACATTTCTCTAAAGATTTTTGGAATTAATTTCCATTGTGTCTTTTAGTGCAAATTAGCTGTTCACTAGCACTCTTGCCCTAGATTTAAGCGAATACTAATCGTGCTATAACTTTTATCGACTTTGAGACAATCCTTAGCCTTTTCCTGAAATTTCTCCTTCATAAATTATTTCCATCCAATAAACTTGTTCAGGTTTTCCTTCACGATACATCAAAACTAATCGTGAGTAGGAATTTTATTTGGTTTATTCTAAACTTAAAAACATGGGTCACCGCGTCGGAAGCTGAGCTTATCACCATCTTCTTGTTGAAGTAAAGGAGATGGTCCTTTGGATCGGTCTTTCCACTATACGTCTCGAGAACAAGATTCTTCGTGTTGTCCGGGATAGCCACCTCCCTCACCGCCGCTGAGAACGGCTCAAACTCCGCGACGACCTCTGCTTCCCGCTCTCCTTCGTCTTGCTGCTCGAGGCGATAGTACTCTAACTGCTCCTACATATAATCGTTCCACTGTCGTATGTCGTCAATGTTGCGGATCAGACGTCTCTAGTGAGGGCTAGCTCATTCTTGCCGCTCTTTGCTTCAGGAAAAATACGCCATGCCGGTGAGGGCCTTCTTGCCGCCTTTGAGAAGAAAGGGAACGTCTCGTTTCCACCTCGAGTTAATTTGAAGGGCGACAAGACGTCCTTGTTGAAAGCCCAGGCAAGTGGGAAACGACCTCTCGGTTAGGAGGCCCCTCGCCCTTTGGACTGGGCGAGACCCCAGGGTCCCTCGCCCAGGAAACTCAACCTTGGGCGTGGGATGGTTTAGGACCTTGGGCTTCCCTTCCCGAGGCCCAACTGGCCCATTTAGACAGGTTAAGGGCGCCAAAGCCCCACTCTACCTCTATAAATAGGAAGGGGAATACCGATTGTAAGGGACTCTTGGCTCATTTTGAGAAATATTAGCATTGGAATTCAGTTACATGTTCTCTCTCTAAGCGGTTAGAGTTTCTCTTTCTAAGCATTCATATCACTTTCCTCACACTTTGGGTACTACCCTCCCATTCTATGTTCTAGCACAGAACATTGGCGCCGTCTGTGGGGAACGGTAGATTTCTATTCCCGGACTACGTGGATCACGATTCAGTGGAGTGAAGCTTGTTCTTCTAAGCAATTGTTCTCGATTTTTTCGTAGATGGTGATCCATAAGAAGATTCCTTGATTTTCCGTACAGTTTCATCAGTTTTTGAGTTTTTCCGTAGACATTCTCCAATTCCGATGGAAACACGTCGCAGACGACGTGATGAAGATCCTGAGCATCAGCATGTTTCGCCGTCGCGCCGCGTCAGAGGCAGACCACGACGTGCGCAAGTTCAACGTGAGGAGACGGATCAAGTGACTCCTTCTGCTCCGCCTCCACCTTCTCCTTCTCCGACGCCTCTATTTCCCTCACCGCCGTCCTCGCCAGAGCGGCAGAGGTCACCCACTGCTTCAGGAGGAGAGACTCAGGCACCTCATGCACCGATCTCCAGCCAAGATTGGAGACGTCTGATTAGTAGTATTGACGATATACGACAACGAAACGAGTATTTCCAAGAGCAGCTAGAGTATTATCGTTTTGAGCAGCAAGATGAGGGAGAGCGCGAGGCAGAGACTGTGGCTGAGTTCGAACCGTTTTCAGCGGCGGTAAGAGAATTTGCCATTCCAGACAATATGAAGAATATAGTTCTGGAGACCTACAGTGGAAAGGCTGATTCCAAGGAGCACCTGCTGTATTTCAATACAAAGATGGTGATCTGTGCCGCTTCTGATGCGGTCAAGTGTAGGATGTTTCCAGCCACATTCCAAGGCACAGCAATGGCGTGGTTCACGACTCTACCACGAGGATCCATCACGAACTTTCGTGACTTCTCATCCAAATTCCTTGTCCAATTCTCGGCGAGCAAAACTAAGCAGGTGACGATTGAAGATTTGTACAATGTGCGTCAATCTGAGGGTGAGACTTTGAAACAGTACGTAAAGCGGTTCAACGCTACATCAATAAAGATAGAGGAATCCGAGCCAAATGCCTGTGCCTGCGCCTTCAAAAACGGAATGCAGCAAGGGAAGCTAAATAGTAAATTGAGTCGAAAGCCAACCAAGTCAATGGCGGAGGTGCGAGCCCGGGCGAACACGTACATACTTGACGAGGAGGATGACACTTTTAAGCGGAGACGCGCGATGGTAGAGAAGGACGGCGACCAGAGGGATGTGTCATTGGAAGATAAGCCGAGCAAGGAGAAAGTAGAGGGAAGCAGAAGACGGGACAGGAAGGTTCGAACAGGGGAAAGGGCACCGAGGGAATCTTTGTATCCCAAAAAGAAAAATTTTGAGCGGCGCCGACCCTGGCATTAGGCTGACTCCCGTCGCCGAGAGGAGGCAGGGAAAAGTTTGAACGTCCACCTGATAGAGCTGCTACGTGAAGTTAAGGCGACGCATGCAGTTGAAGAGGGCGAAAGACGGACTGACCCGCCGCGGGCAACGACAGACAAGACCAAGTGGTGTGAATACCACCGTTCAGCAGGACATGACACGGGGGACTACTTTACTCTGAAGAATGAGATCGAGAGGCTCATCCGAGCGAGGCGGTCGCAGCTGAATGAACGTGGAAATCGCTGGAACGGAGAGCGACAGCAGGGGAACAGGTACATGGGGTCTCGCCAGCAAGACGATCGCCGACGGGAAGATCGTCGCCACACGCCGAATAAAGACAAAAAAGAGACGCAGGCTGCACGGAAGAAAGGAGCAGAGAAGGTAGTAGAGGTTTTTAGTAGAGGTCTCGATCTCCTAAAATAGTAGAGGTTCAGACCTTGGTCCGACCTCATGTCATTCTCTTAATGATTTCAGTCACTATCATGGAATAAACTCTCTTTATCCACACTCCGACGATATCACAATATACGAATAAAAAATTGCACAAACAGTTACTACAATCCAATAACACATATTCAGACATATCATCATGTTCTACAATTAGCCACTTACCAAATACAACATGTGATTCAGTCAACGTCAATCATAGAACAATTAAAGCTTATAACATATATGTCGGCTAAAGCCTCAAAAAACATTTCCCAATTTAGATCAATCAATCAATATCAAATAGCCAAATAAACAAGTCGAAATTATCGACGCCTAAATCATTATCTAGTAGAGTAAGTTGCTCTCACCGGTGTCTCTTCCAGCATTACGATCCTCAAGCTCCTCAAGTGAATCCTCAGCAGCTCCAAATGCTCCCGAATCCAAATTCAAACCTTTGAGTAAAACCCAATTTACTCAATCAGAATCAATCACAACAGTTCATACAATTCTAACTAACGTTCGACGAAACTTTAGTAGTTTCAGAGTATGAGAATCTAGTACAAAAAGACAAGTTTTTACAAAAAATAAAAACTCCCCCAACACCCACATAGAGCTCTCGGCCACTCCCCCCTCTAATTGCGTTTCAACGTTTTTTCTTTGATCTAACTTGATTAATGGTAATCTAGGGTTACAACTGTAAGACCTGAATTTTCAGAACAAGTTAATTTCCTACTCACACGTAGAATCAGTGTAAGCGTGACAGGGGTTTGATATTTGAGAAAGATTAATGAAGAAGAAAGTCCAGGAACTGCTTGAGGAATGTTGCGTAGTCGTTTTCGGAGTTAGTGCGAGTCGTCTTCACACCTGCCTTATGGCGAGCGTGTCCAGTATAGGCTATATCGCTTTTAGAGCAACGTTTTAAGTGAGATTTCAAACTCTTGGAAAATTTAAAGATTCTCTTTATTTTTCCTTCGACCAGCGTTTCATTCCGGAACTCTGGACTGTACGCACGATAGGTTTCACTTTTCGGAAGTCCGACGACTCTAATTTCTTTGCTTCGAAACCCTAAATTTGAGCGATGGATGAAGACTTTTTCTATTCGGGACTTCTAACGAAGATTCTGTCTGCATTGCCAGACTTGTTTCGACGTTTCCAATCTTTCTTCAGTAGGAAGTTTTGTCGTATGAGCATCACAGCAAAAAGTAGTTTTTCGGGACAGACTAACTTACACCGCTTTTGGGATTTTTGATATCGTTTTTCCCAAATCTTAGGTATTTGTTTTGAGTTCTGGAATTCTGACGCCAGAATCTCTCTTAGAATTTCTCAGTGAACGTGCTGCAAAAATCGGAATCGCGAAATTTTCATTTTCCCGCGATTTCACCCTCCTATAAATAGGCGAAAAAAGCAAAAATCTCTCCATTTCTATCCACCAAGGCCGCGAGTTTGAGGGGAGCTAGGGGAGAAGAGATTTTCGCGAAAACTTGACCAATCTCCGTGCAGTTCGTCCCTACTTCTAGGTATTGAGGTAACTAGCATGAATCCTACCTCTGATTACTGTTTCTGTTGCGTTTCTGTAGTCGTTTCTGTGCTCACAGTTTTGAGCTTTTTGTAAAACTGTCCGATTTCTCTGATTTCTTGGTTGGGTTATGTTCCTTACGTTCCCAAGAGTCTAAAACCTCTGTCAGTAATCGCTGATTCTGATATAGTTGTCCAGGATCTGAAAAACTGTTTCAAAACCCTTTTTGTCTCACATTTCGAAACTTTATTGTCGAAAAGCTGTAATCTGACTTCGTGCCTTTAGGATTTGTTGTCACGGATGTCATGACGATCATTGCTGTCAAATTTTTTTTCCGAACTGATAACTTTGAAGTTTTGAGCCTTTATTTTGGACCAAAATGCCCCTAGATAGCCGTATTTCGACCCGATTGTCCGAAAATTGTTCTGACAGTTTCTTTGCCTTAGTTTTACCCTAAAACTACCTTGTAAACAGATTTGATCGAAGAAAAAGAGCCGAAGCTCTTTTTCCTTAAGGGCCGTGGGCTATTCCTTTAGGGGGGAGTTTTTCGTTTTCGAAAACTTGTCTTTTCGTACCCGATGGTCGTATTCTGAAGCTTTAATGCTTTGTCTATCGTTTATATGTTGTTTTGTGATCGAACTAATCGATTTTGTTTGGATTCTGCTTTGTTTTCTCCGAGGTTCAGTTGAAGGAACTTTGGGAGTTTCAGAGCATTTGTGTGAAGGAGATTTTGATTACGAGGCTGGAGCAGCTCGAGGTTAGGGCAACTTACTGTATTAGCTATGATTGCATGATAGGCGTCGATAAATTCGACTTATGCTTTATCTGATGTTGTTTATGATGATGAGATGATGTTATGATGCTTTTCCATAACTTGTGATGTTGTACTTTTGTTGGATTGTGCGTTTTGACGCAATTTCGGAGTGGAGATTCATTGATCTGGTGATCTTTGATATTACGGGTTGGATGAACAACCCTAGGCAAGTTCAAATGTGGGGTTTGAGACTTAGCCATTTGTTGGGATTCGTTTGAATACTTAGACTTTCCCCGGGAAACTTCTTTTGGAGGGTTTTTGGAAAACTTAGAATGATTATAATTTCGAAAACTAGAGTCTTTGGGAAACTTAGACTTTGAGAAATAAACTCATAACTTGACTAATTCGAATCGAAACAATTTTTATTAACGTTTAAGGATAGGAGAACTGAAGGGGAAAATATTTACGCAAGACGGGGAAAAGTCGACTTTGTTGTGGGTTTGGAGAGTTATTGGAATTGGGAAAGCCACTAAGGTGAGCTATGGTGATGATTGAAAGTCACCGAGTACTCTAGTACTCTTCGGAGTGTTGTTCGAGTCGTGTTGTATTGACCGGCACAGACTCTAGGCTTTGTTTGTGGGTTTTGTGGTGGGAGTTGTGTTGTATTGACCGACACTAACTCCGAGTCGTGTTGTATTGACCGACACTGACTCTGGCTTTGATTTTGGGTTTTGTTGTTGGAGTTGTGTTGTATTGACCGACACTAACTCATGGGTTTGTTTTGAGTTTGGGTTGTGAGCTAAACACTTATGTGGTGAGGACGATTCGATGTTTGGCTAAACATATTGCATCAATCGGGTGAATAACGGGAATGGTTCACCTGTGCATATCATGGTGAATAACGAGAATGGTTCACCTTGCATTAATGATGAATAACGGGAATGGTTCATCATACGGTGAATAACGGGAATGGTTCACCAAGGATGAATAACGGGAATGGTTCATCCAGGATGAATAACCGGAATGGTTCATCCATAGTGAAGAACGGGAATGCTTCACTTGTGGCGAACGGGAACGCGTCACAAATCCGGATCATATTGTGCATTTCACGCATACATTCATGCTGACTTGAATTGTGTGCTGTTTGTTTATTGAAGCAATGTTAGAGCCATAACATGCTAGGATTGTTTATATATGTATATATCAACATATATCTATACCCCATATCACATGATTGAGTGTATATCTACTTATTTCTGTGAGTTGACCCTAGTGCCTTGGCTTTGGTTGCATGTTTGTGTTTGGGCGGTCGGCCTGCTGCCAGATGTCGATGGCCGACTGGTGTTCGATGGTGTCTCCCTCGGGGGGGATCAGGTATGAGCTTGTGGATCGTGCTGCCCCCATCGCTTGGGTGATCTATCTTGTGGGTCATCGGGCGACGTACCGGGGAAGGGTCATGGAGGACCGGACTGACGAGCGTGAACATCTCACGGAAGGAGTTCTACTTGCCAACTTTAGTTCGCAGTGGACTTGGTACTTGGAGGGTAGGTTTAGGCAGGAGTCATATCTTGTTTAGAGCTCTGATTCGTTTTGCTTGTGGGACAGGGTAGGTTCCCGACGCATGACTTTTTGTGTGATTCTCTTACTGAGGAATCACAGTGACTCAGTCGGACCTTAGGGGTCTTTGCTTAGGCCATTTTGAGGCCGACTTTCTCCTAGTGAGTTGTAATTATAAACTTTCACACTTAAACTTCTGGGTCTGTATATATTTGCCTACGGGCATACTGCTTTGGAGTCACTGCGAGTGCGCATGACGTGGAAGTGCAGTTGAGGCTGTACATGTTTATATTTGATGTATGTTGGTTAGTTTAGTGGTTGGGTTATGTCTTTATTTTCTACTGCTTTAATTCAAAGGAATCAAACGAAAAAAAAATTACTTGTTTTTCCGCGTCAAGTTTATTTTTGGTTACTAAAGTGACACCCGAAAATCGGGGTGTTACAACAACTAGGGTAAATCAATGCTCGGAAAAATTTTAGAAATTGTTGAGCTACTAGGTGCTTTAGTGTGAGACCCAAGATTTTAAGCTTAGAATAAATTAGTGAAATTCCTTATTAACGAATAAGTTCGATGTATCGTGAAGGGAAACCTGAACAAGAGTTTATTGGATGAAATAAATTTATGAAGAAGAAGGTACAGGAAAAGTTCAAGGATTGTATCAAAACCGATAAAAGTATAGCACGACTAACATTCGCCTAATCTTAGGTCAAAGACACTAGTAAATAGCTAATTTACACTTTAGGACGCGATGGAAACTAATTCCAAAAATCTTCAGAGAAATGTTAGAGTTTCTCTTATTCGTCTATAAACAAGTATTTCGATGCGAAACCCTGGAATGTACGAACGTCAAATTCCAATTCTCGGAAGTTTGCCGAAACGGAATCCCTGATAGTTCAGAAACCCTAAAATCTACTGACGATGAAGACTTTTTCTATTCAGAGCTTCAAACGTAGATTCCACACGCATACACCCATTTCTCTTGATGTTTCCAATCTTTCTTTAGAAGGAAGTTTCTGCATCCGAGGTCAATATCATAAAGTGCATTTTTAATGCCGGTGAGCATTAAAAACAAGCCTCGAAAACCAAAAATCATACTGATATTTCTTTGAAGAATTAAAAGATTTAGCGGGAAGAATATCGTGTCTAAAATACGTTGGAATCAGTAGGAAAAATCGGAATCGCGAAATAATCATTTTTCCGCATTTTCCAAATCCTATAAATAGGTGGAAAATGAAAAAAAAAAACAAAAAATTCTCACCTTTGAGAGAGAGTGGCCGAGAGCTTGAGAGGAGGAGAGGAGAAGTTGATTTTCGCCGTTTCTTGCCCGATTGCTTCACCGTTCGTTGCTAATCGAAGACATCGAGGTATAGTTACTATCCCTCACTTCTGATCGTCAGATCTGTCGACTTTTTCTATGTTTTTCTGAGCTCAAAGTTTGGAGCTTTTTGTAAAACTGTCCAAATAAGCTGATTTTGGTGTCTAAACTTAATGCCTACGTGCTCTAGAGCATGAATATCCAGTTGTTTTCGACTGAATCCTGCCAAATCGTCGCAGAGGTCCAGTTTTCTGAAAATACCCATTTTCTGACAGAGGTTCCGCTTTTTGGATCAAAAACTCTCGACTGAGCATAGCTTCAGTAGGATTAGTTGTTATAAATGTCGTTAGGATCGAGCTCATCAAATTTGTTTTTCGAAATTCTGATTTTGAGTTTCCGATCTAAAAATAATGACCAAAATACCCCTGCGACAATTTTCGACCCGATAATTTTTCTGAGAGTTTCCCTGGCCTAGATATCGCCTAAGAATACCTAGGGATTGATTTAGATCGAAGAAAAAGTTCGAAAACCCTATTTTCCATAGTGGCCGAAACCTATTTGCTTGGGTACCGTGTCCAAAAATAATTTTTGGGTCTCTATGACCTGAGCCATTGCGTAGCTTTTTCAATTGTGGAAATTTTGGCGTCGGTTTCGTGTCATTCCGAGTTCTGTAGCTCAAGTTATGCACGTTTTAGCGAATAAAGTGTTTTTGTACAAAACCTGAATCGAGTCAAAACTCATCCATTCGGGGAAAGCCCTTCCTTTCGTGCCTAAATGTTGTACTCTGAAGCTTCTTGAGCTTAGTCGAACATTAGTTAGGATTGTTTCGACTGTATCGACTTGTGTTGATTCATTATTGCTTTGTTTGCTCAAAGGTTCAATTGTGGAAACCTTAGGATTGACTGAACAAGCTTGTGAGGGAGACCTACACCGCGAGACTGGAATAACTCGAGGTTAGGGAAACTTACTTACTAGCTATTTTTGTGTGTAGGCGTCGATAAATTCGACTTGAATGTATTGTGATCGTGAGTGGCAACTCACCGTTATTAGTTAATGACCTAGAGTCGACTTGTTCGACTTATTTGTTAAATTCTGCACAAATATTGCATGAACTGTTCTGAAAAATGTTTTCTAGAGGCTTCGACCGAGTGAACTTATATGAGACGTGTGTCTCCGTTTTCTGAGAGGCTTCGGCCGTTTACTGGTTTCTGTCTTATCGCTTTCTAGTGGACATGACAGGGTTATGTTTTGCAGCACTGCATTAATGTTTAATCGCTCAATAGAGCTTGATTTATTTGTGTTTAAGATTAAATTGTGCTGACTGTATTCGTGCATTTAATGCGACTTTCGGAGTGTGGATTACACTTATCTTCGTCATGGCAATGACGGGTTTGTTTTGGGAATGTTTGATAGGTCGAACCAAGGTTCGAGCCTTTATTGTTTTAGGAATCGAGACCTTCCCGGGGAATTACTTGGGTTTATTGGGATCTTTTTACTTATAGAGTTTTGAAACAAACGAAATCAGAACTTGATTTGTAAATGAAATTCATAATACACTAATCAAAGATAGAACACTTTTAAATAATGATGATAACCTCTTGGAAAAGACTTAGGATGTGAAAATGGTTTGGAAAACGGGAAGGGTCGACAATCTAAGTGTGAGGAAACCTTTGAGTGCGATAGCACCTTTTGTTCCTTTAGTGGTTTATCTAGCCATCCAAAGGATGAGCCTGGGATGATTGGAAAGTCCCCAAGTGCGAGTGCACCATCTTTGCTCATTGAGCAGCCTTTCGGCCATCGAGCTGATGAGCCTGAGTAAATTGAAAAGTCACTGAGTGCGAGCAGCATTCTCCTTGTTCGTTGAACAGTCCATTTGACCATCGAGCTGGTGAGTCAAAGTAACTTGAAAAGTCACTGAATGCCAGATGCATTCTTTTGCTCGTTGAGCAGTTTGTTTGGCCATCGTGACGGTGAGCCTAAGTGACTAGTAAAGTTACCAAATGCGATTAGCACTTCTTTGTTTACCTTAGGGTATTGTAGAGACAATGTACTCTAGCTAGACACGCGTGCCTTGGTGAGGACGATTCGTTGTTTGGCTAACCATATTGCATTCATGCATACATTTCTTGGAAAGTGTGCTGCTTTCCGAAGGACGATATCAGATCGGACTTCAACGGAGCTAGATGCCCCAAATGGAGCTAGCTGCTTCACAAGAGCGTGCTGCTTCACAGGAGCGTGCTGCTTCATAAAAGCGAGGTGCTTTAGCGAAGCGAGGTGCTTGGCTTGTCCCATCCATCGAGATGGTGACATTTTATCCGGATCATCTTTTGAGCATGACATTGCACTAGCACGCCATGCACCTAACCATACTTATGGATGTTATTGTGATTTGTTGTTGATAAACATCGTTATATATATCTTGATGATTTTATGTTGATAAACATGCTATGTATCAACCTTAGGGTAGGCAATACATGACTTATACGTATATATACAACATATATATATACCCCCTTTATCACATGTTGTTTGTATTATCTATTTTATTCCGTGAGTTGACCCTAGCGCCTTGGCTTTGTGTGTATGTTTGTGCTTGGGCGGTCGGCCTGCTGTCAGGCGTCCGTCAGCCGGTTCATGATGATTCGTTGTGCGGGAAAGACCCGGAGCGTAATGACTATTACTGAAGCTTTCGACGAGGACCCGGACTTCAGGCCTGATCGAGGAAGGGTCGATGAAAGTAGTGTGGGTTATGGGTGGTTAGAGTCTTTGAGTTGGTTGTTAGAGTCATAGCTCTGATTGTCATTCCTTATTTTGGGGCAGGGCAAGTCCCCGACTATAAGCTTTTCGTGTGATTCCCTTCCATGAGGATCACAGGGAGTTTGTCGGACGTAGGAAGTCTTTTGAGGCCGTTTTGGGCCGACTTACTTTCGTTGGAGGACTGTACTCAGAATAATTAACCTTTTGTTTTAGTTTGTACATATTTGCCCACGGGCACTACCTTTCCGTCACTGGAGGTCACTCATGACGATGTTTTTAGTTGCAGCGAGGGCTGTGCTTGTATTGTATATTAATCGTTGTTAATCGCGATTGGGTTGAGTCTTTATTTCGGCAAGTCTTTTTATTTAAACAAAACAAAGAAAATACCTGCTTTTCCGCTTTATTTTATTTTGAGTTACTAAAGTGACGCCACCGAAATCGGGGTGTTACATTGTGGTATCAGAGCTTGTCGAGTCTTTCGGGAGTCTTTGGGGAATAGGTCTTCTGTGCTAGGTTGTGTGACTCTGCAAAGAGTAAAAATTGATTGTCTGCCAAGCGATCTTCGCTTTAATTGATTGAAGTTGCTACCTAATCATATTGTATAGCTATGCATAATACTATCTTATGATTGGTACTGATTGTTTGCTAAACGAATACAGAACATGGTGAACGCGAACCAACTTGCTGAGATGGTGGCCACTTTGGTCCAAGCAATGACTGTACAAACGAATGACAATGCACAGAGGCGTGCTGCTGAGGATGCACGCGAGCTACACCGGCTTCAGAGAGAAGTACCCCTGGACCAGAACAGGGGATTGAATGATTTTAGAAGGCAGGACCCACCCAAGTTCACAGGTGGGACTGACCCGGACAATGCGGATCTATGGATCCAAGAGATTGAGAAGATTTTCAAAGTGCTACAGACTAGGGAAGGGGCCAAGGTGGGCCTGGCAACTTATCTGCTGCTGGGCGATGCTGAGTACTGGTGGAGGGGTACCAGAGGAATGATGGAAGCAAATAATGTGGAAGTGAACTGGGCTTCATTTCGTGCTGCTTTTCTGGAGAAGTATTTTCCAGATAGTGCCCGTGACGAGCGTGAGGCACAGTTTCTAACTCTTCGTCAGGGTAGCATGTCCATTCCGGAATATGCTGCTAAACTGGAATCGTTGGCGAAACACTTCCGATTCTTCCGCAATGGGGTCGATGAACCCTACATGTGCAAACGCTTTGTGTATGGGCTGAGGCCTGACATTGAGGACTCAGTGAAACCGTTGGGAATCATGCGCTTCCAGTCCTTGGTTGAGAAAGCCACAGAAGTGGAGTTAATGAAGAACAAGAGGTTGAATCGTGCTGGAACTGGAGGACCAGTAAGGTCAGGTCCTCAGAACTATAAAGGAAGAGGTAAATTCAAACAGAGGAGGCCGTATCAGCATCCAGAGGGGAGAAGTTTTACCCCAAGATCTTATAAGCCTTTGACTACTGCCACTCCAGGGGTAGGAAGTCAATCAGCACACCCAGAGGTGACATGTTTCAGGTGTGGAAAGAATGGACACTATGCTAATGCATGTCTGAACCAAGGGCCTCGATGTTTCAATTGCAACCAGCCAGGGCATGTGGCCGTCGATTGTAGGGCACACAAGGTGGAGCCAACTATTAATGCTGTGAAAGGAAAGCGCCCTGCTGCTGGAGGAAGAGTTTATATCATGGACTGTGAAGGAATTGAAGGTGCTAATGGGCTAATCAAGGAGAGCGTAAGAACGATGGTAACCTTCTAACCATCCTTTCTCATTCTAGTACAATACGCTCCAATACTCTCGTAGCACATGCAACGTACCTATTTTACTTATATTGTTTAAGCTTTGACCTTATAGTTATTACGCCTAATAGTACTTTATTTGACCGTTGCTCGTGTTTAAACTATAGAAGTTACATGAGGTTTAGAATAACACGTTAAGCCTAGAAAGTAGTCTTGCACCGATGCGTTTAACAAGAAGCTAGAAGCTGAAGGATGAATCTCAGAGAGATTCCGTATGGATAGTATACGTATGATGTCGAGAGTGTGTAGTTCCGTAGCGGCATCATTGAGGATTTAATATCAGGGTAATTGAAACTACTGGATGTTAGGAACTCATCGACTGTTCCATTAGGCTTTTCTAAATCTTCACCTTCGATGTATTAGGCCTGATCAACTTAATATTGAGGGGGTGATATTCGGAATCAGAACTGGCAATGGACTTTGATTGATGGATTGGTAAGGTTGATTTGATTGGATCGAGGATTAGTTGAGTTGGGAGGTAAAGTTCGCGTGAAGTATTTGTTTGCTTGCGAAGGAGTTATAGTTTTAAGAAAAGGATATTCATTTAAGAAGTATTGAAGAATTAAAGGACATTTGAGGTCCAAACTTGGTGAAAGTTTAGGTTTAAGTTTATAATTCTTGCCTTAAGTGTTTAGGACTCAAAGTTTGTCAGGTCTTGAAACGAGAGATTAAGTATCGGATTGATTGGAGGACGATCTAGTTACAGAAATAAAGAGTTAGTATTAAGATGAATACTTGAGGTTGTTGTATGTGGACAAATTTCTTAGAGTCTTAGAATGAATGGAGCTTTGTTATGGATTTCGATGTTGCATGCTAGGGTAGCAAGTGAATTTCACTAAGTTAAGTGAGGATCTTAGGGTTAAGATTGACCTTGGGAGGTGAAAATCATGTTCGAATAGGAGATTTAGTGGTGTTAGCATTAACGATTGTAGTTAAACCTCAGAATGTTGAGGGATCGGATGATAAAATGACTAGTTAAGTTTCCCGAGGTAAGTTATGATTTGATCTTCTAGGGAATAAGTTCGGATTTGGGGGAAGTGTTAAGGATTTTAGGTAATTGTAAAGTGGGTTGTGAATTAGTGAGGTTGGTTTTATGGTTCGAGTAAGGGAAGTCTCGAAAAAGGGGAGGTGACAATGATGGATTGTAAGATATTGATATGATGATTAGCTTATAAGTTGCTGATGAATGGATGTTCAAAGGGATTGGGTCTAGCGATGCACAAGGTATTAAGACTCAAGTCGAGTTTTAATTTGGATGATGATTTAGTAGAAGATTGATTTCAGGGTGCGAATAAGGATAGTTACGAAGTTAGAGGTAATGATTAATGGACTAGTAGATTCCAAGGGAATTGTTCGTCTATGAGTTATAGAGCGATCGAGTTAAGTTTTGAAACTTGAGTGAAGATCACAAGGACAAGTTGAACATTCCCTCTTGAATGGCAGAGGTGTACGAGTTTTAAGCCAGAATATCGGACGAACGAAAGTAAATGGAGCAAGTGGATAAGGCTGTGCGATGCATAGGAGTGCCAACCAATATTATTTCCAAAACAGAACCGACACGAGTGGTCGAGCCGGACGACATAGAGCTGAAAGATGAACTGTCTTTCGAAAACGCCGCCAATTAGCATTGGTGACACAAGGATAAAACAGTTGAGGGGAATAGAGATTGTGTTGGTG
Source organism: Lotus japonicus (assembly GCF_012489685.1). NCBI lineage: Eukaryota > Viridiplantae > Streptophyta > Magnoliopsida > Fabales > Fabaceae > Lotus > Lotus japonicus. Next base: position 46,657,338 of record NC_080043.1, read on the forward strand.
ACAATCATTTGGAACAAGGACCTATGCGATGCTACATGGGAGCTTAAGGAACAGATCGAAGAACAGTATCCGGAATTTCTACTGAACCGTAAGTTTCGAGATCGAAACTTTCTTTTTGGAGGG